>NC_058405.1:138639248-138768264 GCF_002201575.2 Neomonachus schauinslandi | reverse complement strand
TTCAACATAGTACTAGAAGTCCTAGCCACAGCAATCAGACAACAAAAGGAAATAAAAGGTATTCAAATTGGCAAAGAAGAAGTCAAACTCTCTCTTTTCACAGACGACATGATACTTTATGTGGAAAACCCAAAAGACTCCACCCCCAAATTACTAGAACTCATCCAGCAATTCGGTAATGTGGCAGGATACAAAATCAATGCACAGAAATCAGTTGCTTTCTTATACACTAACAACGCAACTGTAGAAACAGAAATTAGAGAAATGATTCCATTTACAATAGCACCAAAAACCATAAGATACCTCAGAATAAACCTAACCAAAGAGGTAAAGGATCTATACTCTAGGAACTACAGAACACTCATGAAAGAAATTGAAGAAGACACAAAAAGATGGAAAAATATTCCATGCTCATGGATCGGAAGGATAAACATTGTTAAAATGTCTATGCTACCCAGAGCAATCTATACCTGCAATGCCATCCTGATCAAAATTCCAATGACATTTTTCAAAGTGCTGGAACAAACAATCCTAAAATTTGTATGGAATCAGAAAAGACCCCGAATCGCCCAGGAAATGTTGAAAAAGAAAAACAAATCTGGGGGCATCACGTTGCCCGATTTCAAACTATATTACAAAGGTGTGATCACCAATACAGCATGGTACTGGCACAAAAACAGACATATAGACCAATGGAACAGAATGGAGAACCCAGATATGGACCTTCCACTCTCTGGTCAAATAATCTTTGACAAAGCAGGAAAAAACATGCAATGGAAAAAAGACAGTCTCTTCAATAAATTGTGCTGGGAAAATTGGACAGCCACATGCAGAAGAATGAAACTTGACCATTCTCTAACACCATTCACAAAGATAAACTCAAAGTGGATGAAAGACCTCAATGTGAGACAGGAATCCATCCAAATCCTAGAGGAGAACATAGGCAGTAACCTCTTTGACATCGCCCACAGCAACTTCTTTCAAGATACATCTCCGGGGCGCCTGGGTGGCTCAGTCATTAAGTGTCTGCCTTTGGCTCTGGTCATGATCCCGGGGTCCTGGGATCGAGCCCCACATCAGGCTCTCTGCTCTGCAGGAAGCCTGCTTCTCCCTCTCCCACTCCCCCTGCTTGTGTTCCCTCTCTTGCTGTTTCTCTCTCTGTCAAATAAATAAAAATCTTTAAAAAAAAAAAAAAAGATACATCTCCAAAAGCTAGTGAAACAAAAGCAAAAATGAACTTTTGGGACTTCATCAAGATAAAAAGCTTCTGCACAGCAAAGGAAACAGTCAACAAAACAAAGAGGCAACACACAGAGTGGGAGAAGATATTTGCAAATGACACTACAGATAAAGGACTGGTATCCACGATCTATAAAGAACTTCTCAAACTCAACACCCAAAAAACAAATAATCAAGTCAAAAAGTGGGTGGAAGATATGAAAAGACACTTCTCTGAAGAAGACATACAAATGGCTAACAGACACATGAAAAAATGTTCATCATCATTAGCCATCAGGGAAATCCAAATCAAAACCACATTGAGATACCACCTTACAGCAGTTAGAATGGCAAAAATGGACAGGGAAAGAAACAACAGATGTTGGAGAGGTTGTGGAGAAAGGGGAACCCTCTTACACTGTTGGTGGGAATGCAAGTTGGTATATCCACTTTGGAAAACAATGTGGAGGTGCCTCAGAAAATTAAAAATAGAGCTACCCTATGACCCAGCAATTGCACTCCTGGGTATTTACCCCAAAGACACAGATGTAGTGAAAAGAAGGGCCATATGCACCCCAATGTTCATAGCAGCAATGTCCACAATAGCCAAACTGTGGAAAGAGCCGAGATGCCCTTCAACAGATGAATGGATAAAGAAGATGTGGTCCATATATACAATGGAATATTACTCAGCCATCAGAAAGGATGAATACCCAACTTTTACATCAACATGGATGGGACTGGGGGCCCCTGGGTGGCTCAGTCATTAAGCGCCTGCCTTCGGCTCAGGTCATGATCCCAGGGTCCTGGGATCGAGCCCCGCATCGGGCTCCCTGCTCCGTGGGAAGCCTGCTTCTCCCTCTCCCACTCCCCCTGCTTGTGTTCCCTCTCTTGCTGTTTCTCTCTCTGTCAAATAAATAAATAAAATCTTTAAAAAAAAAAAACATGGATGGGACTGGAGGAGATTATGCTAAGTGAAATAAATCAAGCAGAGAAACTCAATTATCATATGGTTTCGCATGGAGGACATTAGGAGAAGGAAGGGAAAAATGGCGGGGGGGGGAATCGGAGGGAGAGATGAACCATGAACAATTATGGACTCTGAGAGACAAACAGGGTTTTAGAGGGGAGGGGGGGGGATTGGTTAGCCCGGTGATGGGTATTAAGGAGGGCACGTACTGCATGGAGCACTGGGTGTTATAGGAAAACAATGGATCATGGATCACCACATCAAAAACTAATGATGTATTGTATGGTGACTAACATAACATAATAAAATTTTTTTTAAAAGTTAATATTAAACACATCTGCAGGCCAGACGTCACCCATAGGCTACTAGTTTGTGGACTCCGAATTAACCATTAAAAATTATTATATTAAAAAAAAAGAAATATCATGATTAGCTTCTCTCCTGAACATAAATATGAAAGCAGAGATCAAATCTTTTTCATCTTCATGTTTCCAGCAATTAGCAGAGTGCCAGAAGTATGGTAGGTACTCAAGAAATATTTACTTTGAAACAAGAGCTAAGAATTACTAGTCTGCCTGGTTATATGTATTTTTAATATCCATATTTTCCCTAGGAGACAAAGTAGTAAAATAACCAGTTAAAGAAATCAAATCAGCATTCTTTACTACCCATTAGCATGAATTGTTACTCACTCGGGGCAGGATAGCTATTTACAAGATTGGTGCTGACATAAATAGTTGCAAACCACTTTTTTAGTCACTTAGATCTGATTGAATGTTTGTAGTAATGAGCTTGCTTATAACTTTTCTCTACATGAGCTTTTACACATAGAGGACCCTCAAGTTTTAGTATCATATATTACAGGTAACATATCTGCTCCCTGCTTTCTGGTAGCAAAAGTTCCCAATACAATGTATATGAAACACTGGGTGTTTAAATCTGGATCTTAATTAACAATGAAATTATGGCTATGATGCAAACACTAGAGCCTTTAATAACTAAAAATTTGTTTCATCCTATAGGAATTTACTTGACTGTGGAAAATAAAGTATTTTCACCTGAATACTTTTTTTTGAAACAACTATATCCCGAGGCTTCAGTTTATTTAGCTTTTTATATAATAATTCTTTTGACCTTCTCAAACAGTCAGCATTGATTAGGAGAGCACCAAAATTCTAAATCTTTTTTAGTTTGCTATAGAAAAAACAATTTCTTCCTTAGGATAGTTCTGTGATACAGATTAAATTGGAGTCGATCAAAGAAAATCTACCAAATGAGAGAAATATTTGTCTTCTTAAGTAGGTTTGCCTGAGTGAATTATTTTATTATTTTGGGAACCACAGGGAAATTTCATTAGCGTTGGCATAAAAGTAAATGTATCCATTGATAAGCCTTGATTTTTTTAGGAGACAAAATAATCTCTTAGAGTTAAGGGACAGAATAAATATGGTCTCTCTGTCTTTTTAGTCTGCGATAGCAAGTCTATGTGGGATGACTCAAAATTAGCACCTTGTCTGACTCAATCATCACTCTCCCATTTGAGAGGATGGGAGAGTGGTTAAAGACCATGGGCATTCGTATCAGTCAGACTGTGGTTTGAATCCTGGTTTCACCATCTAGTAACTGTGTGACCTTGGGCAAATGGCCTCGTCTCTTTCAGCCTCAGTTTCCTCATCCATAAAATAGATATTGATTCATTCTACAAATATTTATTGAGCAAGTCCTATGTGCAAACTCATGTTCTAGGAATCTGGGAAATAACAGTGAACACAACAGGCAAAAATCTTGACCTTCATGGAATTTACTTGTAGTAAGACAATAATAATAGTGCCTACATCTGTGATAGTTGTGGGAATTAGCTGATACAATGCAAGTATACTGCTTAGCACAAAGCCCAGCACCTAGTATATGTAGTAAGCTAGGGAAAGTGACTGGTCTAGTTTGACAGGCATATAGAAGAGGTGCTGGGAGGGTGTGTGTGGCCTGGAGAGAGGGTAGGTTGGGGTCACGTTGTTGAGGCTGAAGTTTATTGAACACTTGCTATTTTTTAGACCCTGTACTAGGTGCTTCTAACTTACAACAGTCCAATGAGGCAGGTACTTCCCCAGCACCTAACCCAGTCTGAAGGCATAGGGCTGGATGAGAGAGGTCATTGGAATCATCTGAGGCTTGGGTTACAGATTGGTTCCAGTTCCCAACCAGCCACCCTGCCCTATCCCTAAGTTGTATTTGTGACTGGCTAGATACTTTCCTGAAAGTTACCCTATCCTTGTACTTTAAGGTAAAAGCTATTTTATTTTATTTTATTTTACCATTTTATTTTTTAAATTTAAATTCGACTAGCCAACATCTATTACATCATTAGTTTCAGATGTAGTATTCAATTATTCATCAGTTATATTGCATGTAACACCCAGTGCTCATCACATCACATGTCCTCCTTAATGCCCATCACGCAGTTACCCCATCCCCCCAACCTCCCCTCCAGCAACCCTCGGTTTGTTTCCTATAGTTAAGAGTCTCTCATGGTTTCCCTCCCTCTCTGATGACTTCCCATTCAGTTTTCCCTCCCTTCCCCATGATCCTCTACACTGTTTCTTATGCTGAAACTATATGATAATTGCCTTTCTCTGACTGACTTATTTCACTCAGCAAAATACCCTCCAGTTCCATCCACGTCGATGTAAATGGTAAGATTTCATCCTTTCTGATGGTTGAGTAATATCCCATTGTATATATATGTCACATCTTCTTTATCCATTCATCTGTCGATGGACATCTGGGCTCTTTCCACAGTTTGGCTATTGTGGACATTGCTGCTATAAACATTGGGGTGCAAGTGCCCCTTGGGATCACTACATTTCTATCTTTGGGGTAAACCCCTAGTAGTGCAATTGCTGGGTCGTGGGGTAGCTCTATTTTTAACTTCTTAAGGAAGCTCCATACTTTTTTCCAGAGTGGCTGTACCAGCTTGCATTTCCACCAGCAGTGTAAGAGGGTTCCCCTTTCTGTGCATCCTCACCAACATTTGTTGTTTCCTGACTTGTTAATTTCAGCCATTCTGACTAGTGTGAGGTGGTATCTCATTGTGGTTTTGATTTGTATTTCCTTGATGCTGAGTGATGTGAAGCATTTTTTCAAGTGTCTGTTGGCCATTTAGATGTCTTCTTTGGAGAAAGGTCTGTTCATGTCTTCTGCCCATTTCCTGACTGGATTCTTTGTTTTTTGGGTGTTGAGTTTGAGAAGTTCTCTATAGATCTTCAATACTAGCCCTTTATCTGATGTGTCATTTGCAAATATCTTCTCCCATTCCATAGGTTGCTTTTTAGTTTTGTTGACTGTTTCCTTTGCTGTGCAAAAGCTTTTTATCTTGATGAAGTCCCAATAGTTCATTTGGTAAGAGCTATTTTAGATATTATATTTCTAAAAACGGATTTTGAGAGAAGAACAGAGAATAAGGCAATAATGCATTGGATATTTCTCTGGACATGCTCTCTTATCTTGTAGGTGGACAAGGGGAGATGGACACTTTGGGTGCTGGACTCCGGTCCGAGTGGGTCTCTTAACTTCATTCAACTTGAGCTCGTCTTTCAAAGTTGGGAAAATAACTTCCTTTCTTGGGGGCCAATTTTCATATTTGAAGGAGTTATCCTAAAGGATTTTTAAGATCTACTCCTACTCTGACATTTTGTGATTCTTCATGTAGGAGGAGGTAGGTCACCGAATAGTATTATGTATTTGTGGGCATCTGGAATGGAGGGTTACACCTGCACATGTTCATGCGCATTTCTCATTGTGGTTCCCCTCCATATAGTGCTCATCCTGAAATGGCAGAAATAGTGGCGTGGCTGATAAAATTGAGCAAGAACCCTTATAAATTTAGCAGAATATTATTTGATAATTTCAAAGCAGATTTTACTTTATTTTTCTGTGTTTGAGATAATTAAAGGACGTAGATATAGAAAGCTTATTGTTAAATTTTATTTATTTTTCCCACATAAGGCATAGGGAGCTGGAATAATTCCCACCACCCCAAATAGTTTCCCTATTTAGTTTTTAAAATTCTTGTAAGCAGCTTTTTTCTTCTTAAAAGTAAAACCTTGCCCTTTGGGAAGTAACAGTTCAAAGCTTAAAAAAAAAATTATATACTATATTAACTAAATCTCCAGTTCAGATCTGAAAATTTCTGGGAGTTTTTTTTCCAGCTTTGTCTCTCCCTTGCATCTATTTGTGTTTATTTTGATGATAGAGCACACCTTAGTTTATCTAATAAATATGTTCCTAAAATAGGAATCAAATCATATTTAAAATGTAGTAAGGATTTGCTGTTTAAATAGTTTTTATTGTAGATTTATTTTGCACTGTAAGCTATTTGACCCTAATTTATCTTTGATGTATGCTTGGATTTTAATCTATTAGGTTTGTCTAAATCAAGGCACATCAGTTAACCATTGGATCTATTCCTGTTTATTGCTCTCATAAAATCTAGAGCTATCACTTTAAAATTTTAAAATTCAGAATCTCCTGTGGCTAGCGTAAGTTACTACTAACAGCAGTGTAAGGTTTTTCTTTATTTACAATGTATTTTATATCCAAGATAGTATACTATATATATAAATTCTGTATATAATTAAATGGTCTCGTTAAGTTTAACTGAAAGATTGAGTATCTTCATTTTACTGATTGTATATCTACAAGCTATGACTAGGGAGTATTGATATATTTGTGGTCATTTTTTCACCGAACAAATATTTAATGCCTACCATGTGCCAGGCACTGGGCTAAATAAAAACACTGGGGAATGTAAAGTACAATATATGATCTCCTTTAGGAACTCACAATTTATTAGGGGAAATAGATATAAACACATAAAGAGTTACATGATATAAGACAAATTTCAATATGAGACAACAACATAAAGTAGCATCTCCCAAATTGTGTTATACGAGATAATTTTAGGTAGGAGACATGGACAAACATTTTTTACATTAATGGTTACATTTTTATTGTATATATATTTACAATTACCTTCAATTTATGTAAAGTGTTATTGGCTTTCCATTATGGTCATGATCTAAAATTTCCTATAAAATTAAATGTATTAAGTAAAAATACAGCAGTTTATTTTAAGAAAATATTACAGATGAAAACAAAACAGGTAGTATGTGGAAATGGAAAAATAGTCAAGGATACATGAATACTGAGATTTGGGAAACTAATGAAATAAATGTCAACAGTGATTTTGTAACAAGGAGTCTTACCAGCAGTTACCAACCTGTGTGCTGGAGGGAGGCAAGGTCCCGGCAGGTTGGAGGGGAGGGCAGGCTCCCAGGAAAAGGAGATACTTAAAACTGGATAGAGAGGAGGGAGAACAAGACCAGGACTCACAGTGCTAAAGGAACGTGGAAGTCAGAATTCACATTATATTGAGGGGCAGGGAAAGAGTGCAGAGTGGAGTTTCTGTGTAGGGAGGATGGGATGTGAGACAGAAAATGTAGGCTTGAAGGAAGATGGTATAGGGCATTGAATGTTATGCTGAGAAATGTGGGCTCTATTTGCTGTATATATATAAGAGCAAGCATTTTATTCCACATGGGGCCAGCATCCAGGAGGGATGATCGGGAAGGCTCTGAAAAGCCTTCTGGATCGCATATATATCTCCCAGCATGAGATTCTCAGCATTGTCATTACTGAAGGATTTGCTGTCCTTTCCCACTGATTATGATTCTATAGCAATTAGTAGCTTGAAAAACTCTCTAGTCAGAAGGCAACTTTAGGATATGGGTCCATTTAAATGGGGGGAATGTAGGGTAGGACTAGAATGGCATCAAAATACGGAATGCTGGGCAACCCAAGATAGCTTTAACTCAATAGTTTTGCTTAGGACTGACCTGTCTTTTCTGTGTGGCAATGTGGTACCCATGATAGAGTTGCAATAACATGTTACTGGATTTGTCATTATGTGTTTCCTCTTTTTCTTTTACTCTTGGCAGCTTTTCTGTTTGACACAATCATACATAACTATGGCAAGTATCAAGTTCTTTATATAATTGCCTTTAGTTCTCCCAACTGATTTTACTTTGGGGCAGCCTTGGAGTTCATTTTCCACAACCTGCAAATTCTCTTAAGTTTAGTCTGTGGTATGTTTAAATAAAAATTTGGCTTTAAAAAATAAGCATGAAATGACTAATGTTTTGTGATGAAATTCAACTTGGGAAAAAAATTCATAAATAATGAAAAATATTATACTAATTTTGCTATTCAGTTGAAATTTTTTCATTCCAAACGAGTTCCAAAAGGGTACCATTAGCTTCTTGGTAACACAGTAGTATCAAAATGGAACTATTTTCAAATTTTTTTCAATCCTCTATGGTGGGTAAGAAGGAGAACTCTGGGTTCTGATCTCTACTTCAGCTATAGCAAATCTGCTTTAATCTGTTCTCTACTTTGAAACTCTAAAATAAAGATGAAAAAGATAATGAAAACCATAAGCCATGGGGTACTTCTCCGGTGGTCTAGAGATCAAAGCAGTAATGACAGTAATTGCTCATCACCCCTGTCAGGGGGTTTTGGGATAATTACTAAACCTTTTGTGACGTATAGATAAGCAAAGCCATCACTGTTTTTGGCTGGGGTCAAGAATTGGCTACTCAGAAAAAGAAGAGAGTTTTTACTCAATTACTCTATTAAAAGTAAGTTATAATGATTTACTCTACTCATAAACATCAACAAGTATTCCTAATACCTAAAAATTTAAAGGCATTATAGTTGAAGTAAAATTTAGAGCAATAAAATATATATCTAATCTTCTTGCTAATACTTGATTAACTTGTATCTCTACTCCTACCTACATAAATTCAACTATCTGCTTGATTTGACATTTGGATATCTAACTGATACATCAAATTTAATATGACCCAAACCCAAATTTTGTATCCTCCTTGCAATTTATTTTCCCCCAAGTCTTCCCTATTTCAATAAATGACCCTACCAGCTACCTAGTTACTCAACCTCTAAATCTTTTTCTCACTGCTCAAATCCAGTCAGTCCATAGGCAAGTCCTGTTGGCTCAAAATATATCCAATTTCTCCATCTTTACAGTTACCATCTTGGTCATGATCCAAGCCACCATTATTTTTTGCCCAGAGGATTGAGATAGCCTCTTACTGGGTCCTCCTGATTCTGCTAATGCTGCATAACAATCTATGCTCCATACGGTAGCCAGAGAGATCTTTTAAAAATGTGTATCAGATCATGGCACCCTTCTAGCTAAAACCTCTCCCTGCCTTCTCACTGTTATCCAGATTCTCAGCCTTGGCTTATAAACTGGGTCCAGTCTTCCTTTGACATGCTTCCACTGCTGCCCTCCATGTCCTGTACTCTTCAGCTACAGGGAATTTTCTGTTCTTGGCACATGCCAAGCTCACTCCAGACTTGGGGATGCTATATCTCCTCATCCCTCTTCTTAAGAACCCTCGGTCTCCTGATCAGCTTCTTGTCACTCAGATGCCCCTTCCATGGGGAAGATCTTTCTTAAATTAGTTCCACCACCCTCAAGTCACTTTTTTCATAAAATGAAAATTATCTCATTCATTTCCTTGTTTGTTGGTTTATTGTCTGTCTCTACCTCCTCTCCTCTGGAATGTAAGCTACATGAGAACAGCAACCTTATCTTCCTGGGAACCACTCGTTCCCAGTAATCAGCACAGTGGAACATAATGGAGACTCAATAAATTTTGTTCAGTTAGCCGGTTCATGAATTCAATATTTTTTTCTTCCTTTTATTTAAGGAGGGAAACCTTTAGCTCTTTCTCTGAGATTCTGTTTGCTCTATTGCATCAATCTCTATTTAACTGTAGAATGAAATTATATGGAAACAGCAAAAATATAGCTCTATGTTCTCCTGAACCCAGCTCTGAGAGTTGCTCAGTTCAGGGAATTATGTCCTTTCCTAATGGCTTGATTCTGTTGAAATTCACCAGAGGTTTTAGCATTTCTCCTTTGATAGCTGTTCTTGCCACTTCTTTCATGAGGCAGAAATCAGAGGAGGGAGATTAATTATTCCCAATGTGTACAAGAGTGATATTTCATGATTGCCTCTTTAAACCTACAAGGGAATAATTTACCCCTCTCAACCTTGTCTTACTTCCCCTTCTAGATATGGATTTGTTTGTCTGACTTTTCTCTCCACATCCAAAATAAAATATCTTTATTCAACAATTAGGTAAATTTGCACAAGAATTTTAAGTGGAGATAGGATAATAGTAGTTTCCCAGAGGGCTTTTGTTGACTTGGGGAGGCACTTGTGCTACCCACTTCCATTCCTCCTTCCAGTTAACCAAACCCTGTTCACCAAGCGCTTGCATGTATTGCTGGGAAAAAAGCATGCTGCAATACTTTATGTACTGTAGGGTTCTAGTTATTAAATGCATTGAAAAAAAACAGGAAGGAAAAAAACTGTACACAGGTCTTCAATAAGTGGTTTTGAAATTATGGATATTTTTGTTTTCTTTATATCTTTTGACATTTTCTAAGTTTTAAAAAAATATGTATTACTTTTATTATTTTTATTACTCTCATAATCAGAAAAAAAGAATATGATTCAAAAGAGAGAATTATTGGAGCTAAAACCCTAAGATGGGCTGTGAACACCCAGGCCTCTGGTCACCTTTCTGTGTGACTGTCACTGAACTTCCAAATCTTATTGCTAATAACCTGGAGGATCACGTAGCTCAATGGGCTCTGTGTTATTTTCTGGTTCAGAAAAGCTGGTTTGGATTCATACCTGGTTTGAAGCATAATTCTTTTCCAGACAAAACTGGTTTAAAGACCAAATTGTACTACATAATGGAATTTCATTTCTTCCTGAGCACCATCACCCAGAGGAGGTTTTTTTGTTTTGTTTTGCTGTTGTTTTTAGGATTAAAAAAAATTACTTCCATTGAATCAATAATGTTTGGTTCCATGAAAAGAAACACTATTGAATTTAACAGTTCTAACAATTGGAGATCTGAGACTATTGAAAATAAAGAATTAAATTTACCCTCTCCTTTATCCTTTTTTGTTGGGAGAAATAGCATATGTTATATACAATATTGGGTTTTCAAGAAAGGAGGAAATACTTGTACATTTATGGTTTTAGGTACTAGGAAAAGCCAGTAAGGTTGGTGACATATGTTTCCAAGTACCTTGCTCCTTCAGATCTGATGTATGAAAGAGCAGCTTGTTAGAAATGCAGACTCTCAGGCCCACCACAGACTACTGACTCAGAACTTGCAGTTTAACAGATCCCCAGACCATTCTTATGCACCTGAATTGACAAGCATTGTCCTAGTATACTTTGGGGATTTCCAGGGCCAGATTGCTTCATTTACTGCCCTTCCTCCTTTTCTTCTCTCCAACCCCCATTAATAACTCATAGACAAGTCCATAAAGCAGGAGTTCTGAAGCTGGGGTCTGTGGACTCTTATGAAGAGTTAGTTGTAAGTGGTTATTTGTGAACCCACTGAAATTTCACATAAAAATTATGTGTGCATATGCATACTCAACTTTCATTACAGTCTCATGAAGTGCAAAAAAAAAAAAAAAAAAAGAAGCTACCCGTTCCAGGCTGCAAAAGCATAAATACCATATTCTGCCCTGAAAGATGGAGTAGGATAATTCTTATAATTACAGAATTATTATCCTGGAAAAATCTAGGAGAAAAGCCCGATAAGTCTTTCCTATTGTTTTAATAAAAAGAATCAAACTGACCAGAGAGTTGATCACACAGATGAGGGATTTTTGGAAGCAGCTTCCTTGTACCCCAAAATTGAATTCCACTCCACCGGTCCTGATGTGTTTAGGTTAGGAGAAAATTGCCTGTTCAGCTCCCATAGGTCCTGCATACTTTAGGGTAAAGAAGATAAACTTTTTCCTAATATGAATTTTGTATCTTAATTCTATCTTTTTGATTATTTTGAATCCCTAGGTCAGTGCTCCTTAGCCCTGGCGGCATATTAGATTCATCTCACAGTAGACCAATTGTATCAGAATCTCAGAACCTCTGTGGTGAGGACCAGGCTTGCTGGGTTTTGTTTTTGTTTATTTCTTCATTTTGTTATGTTTTAATTCTTTCTGGATAGTTTTATTTTTTATTTTTTTAAGATTTTATTTATTTATTTGAGAGAGAGAGAATGAGAGAGAGAGAGAGCACGAGCATTAGAGTGGGGGGAGGGCCAGAGGGGGGAAGGGTCAGAGGGAGAAGCAGACTCCCTGCTGAGCAGGGGGCCCGATGCTGGACTCAATCCTGGGACTCCAGGATCATGACCTGAGCCGCAGGCAGTTGCTTAACCAGCTGAGCCACCCAGGCGCCCCTTTTTGGATAGTTTTAAAGTATGGCCAGGTTAAGTACCATTTGCACAGAGCAATGTGTTTGATAAATTCCAGAATGTCTTTCTTGGAGATCTGTGTGTCTTTCATATCTGAGGGACACTTATTCCATTTCCTCTAGACAATAAAGTCCCTTTTTCTATTGGAATATCATTATATATGTGTCCTGCTGTGCTATCTTTCTTCATCATGTTAAACCAAGGCTGATAAGTAAAGAAATTGTTCAGATATGGAACTGATTTCAAGAATTATTGAATCATTAGTTTCAGATGTAGTGTTCAATAATTCATCAGCTGCATATAACACCCAGTGCTCATCACATCGTGTGCCCTTCTTAATGCCCATCACTCAATTACCCTCATCTCCCCCTCAACCTCCCCTCCAGCAACCCTTGGTTTGTTTCCTATAGTTAAGAGTCTCTCTAGGGGTGCCTGGGTGGCTCAGTTGGTTAAACGGCTGCCTTTGGCTCAGGGCATGATTCCAGGGTCCTGGGATCGAGCCCCGCATCGGGCTCCCTGCTCAGCAGGAAGCCTGCTTCTCCCTCTCCCTCTGCCTGCCTCTCTGCCTACTTGTACTCTCTCTCTATCTCTCTGTCAAAATAAATAAAATCTTTAAAAAAAAAAAAAAGAGTCTCTCATGGTTTCTCTCCCTCTCTGATGACTTCCCATTCAGATTTCCCTCCCTTCCCCTATGATCCTCTGCACTGTTTCTTATATTCCACATATAAGTGAAACCACATAAATGCCTTTCTCTGATTGACTTATTTCACTCAGCGTACCCTACAGTTCCATCCACATCGATGTAAATAATAAGATTTCATCCTTTCTGATGGCTGAGTAATATCCCATTGTATATATATGCCACATCTTTATCCATTCATCTGTCGATGGACATCTGGGCTCTTTCCACAGTTTGGCTATTGTGGACATTGCTGCTATAAACATTGGGGTGCAAGTGCCCCTTGGGATCACTACATTTCTATCTTTGGGGTAAACCCCTAGTAGTGCAATTGCTGGGTCGTGGGGTAGCTCTATTTTTAACTTCTTAAGGAAGCTCCATACTTTTTTCCAGAGTGGCTGTACCAGCTTGCATTTCCACCAGCAGTGTAAGAGGGTTCCCCTTTCTGTGCATCCTCACCAACATTTGTTGTTTCCTGACTTGTTAATTTCAGCCATTCTGACTAGTGTGAGGTGGTATCTCATTGTGGTTTTGATTTGTATTTCCCTGATGCTGAGTGATGTGAAGCATTTTTTCAAGTGTCTGTTGGCCATTTAGATGTCTTCTTTGGAGAAAGGTCTGTTCATGTCTTCTGCCCATTTCCTGACTGGATTCTTTGTTTTTTGGGTGTTGAGTTTGAGAAGTTCTCTATAGATCTTCAATACTAGCCCTTTATCTGATGTGTCATTTGCAAATATCTTCTCCCATTCCATAGGTTGCTTTTTAGTTTTGTTGACTGTTTCCTTTGCTGTGCAAAAGCTTTTTATCTTGATGAAGTCCCAATAGTTCATTTTTGCTTTTGTTTCCCTTGCTTTTGTTTTTTTTAAATTTTTTTATTGTTATGTTAATCACCATACATTACATCATTAGTTTTTGATGCAGTGTTCCATGATTCATTGTTTGTGCATAACACCCAGTGCTCCATGCAGAATGTGCCCTCTTTAATACCCATCACCAGGCTAACCCATCCTCCCACTCCCCTCCCCTCTAGAACCCTCAGTTTGTTTTTCAGAGTCCATCATCTCTCATGGTTCGTCTCCCCCTCTGACTTCGCCCCGTTCATTCTTCCACTCCTGCTATCTTCTTCTTCTTTTTTTTTTCTTAACATATATTGCATTATTTGTTTCAGAGGTACAGATCTGTGATTCAACAGTCTTGCACAATTCACAGCACTCACCATAGCACATACCCTCCCCAATGTCTATCACCCAGCCACCCCATCCCTCCCACCCCACCCCCCACTCCAGCAACCCTCAGTTTGTTTCCTGAGATTAAGAATTCCTCATATCGGTGAGATCATATGATACATATCTTTCTCTGATTGACTTATTTCGCTCACCATAACACCCTCCAGTTCCATCCACGTCGTTGCAAATTGCAAGATCTCATTCCTTTTGATGGCTGCATAATATTCTATTGTATATATATACCACATCTTCTTTATCCATTCATCTGTCGATGGACATCTTGGCTGTTTACCTTGCCTTTGGAGATGTGCTAGCAAGAAGTTGCTGTGGCCTAGGTGAAAGAGGTTGCTGCCTGTGTTCTCCTGTAGGATTTTGATGGATTCCTATCTCACATTTAGGTCTTTCATCCATTTTGAGTTTATCTTTGTTTATGGTGTAAGAAAATGGTCCAGTTTCATTCTTCTGCATGTGGTTGTCCAGTTTTCCCAGCACCAGTTATTGAAGAGACTGTCCTTTTTTCATTGGATATTCTTTCCTGCTTTGTCAATTAGTTGACCATAGAGTTGAGGGTCAATTTCTGGGCTCTCCGTTCTGTTCCATTGATTATGTGTCTGTTTTTGTGCCAGTGCCATACTGTCTTGATTACAGCTTTGTAACAGAGCTTGAAGTCCAACATTATGATGTCTCCGGGTTTGGTTTTCTTTTCCAACATTCCTTTGGCTATTCCCGGGTCTTTTCTGGTTCCATACAAATTTTAGGATTATTTGTTCCAGCTCTGTGAAAAAAGTTGATAGTATTTTGATAGGGATTGCTTTGAATGTACAGATTGCTCTAGGTAACATAGACATTTTAACAATATTTTTTCTACCTATCCACATCATGGAATATTTTTCCATTTCTTTGTGTCTTCCCCAATTTCTTTCATGAGTGTTCACAGATCCTTTGCCTCTCTGGATAGGTTTATTCCTTGGTATTTTACGGTTTTTGGTGCAATTGTAAATGGGATTGATTCCTTAATTTCTCTTTCTTCTGTCTCATTGTTAGTGTATAGAAATGCAACTGATTTCTATGCATTGATTTTATATCCTGCCACTTTGCTGAATTCCTGTAAGAGTTCTAGAAATTTGGGGGTAGAGTCTTTTGGGTTTTCCACATAGAGTAGCATGTCATCTGCGAAGAGTGAGAGTTTGACTTCTTTGCCAATTCGGATGCCTTTTATTTCTTTTTGTTGTCTGACTGTTGAGGCTAGGACTTCTACTACTATGTTGAACAGCAGTGATGATAGTGAACATCTGTGCTGTGTTCTTGACCTTAGGGGGAAAGCTCTCAGGTTTTCCCCATTGAGAGTGATAATCATTGTGGGCTTTTCATATCTGGCTTTTATGATATTGAGGTATGTTCCCTGTATTCCTACACTGTGAAGAGTTTTAATCAAGAAAGGATGCTGTACTTTATCAAATGCTTTTTCTGCATCTATTGAGAGGACCATATGGTTCTTGTCCTTTCTTTTATTAATGTGATGTATCATGTTGATTGATTTTCAAATGTTGAACCACCCTTCAGCCCAGGAATAAATCCCACTTGGTTGTGGTGAATAATCCTTTTAATGTACTACTGGATCCTACTGGCTAGTATCTTGGTGAGAATTTTGGCATCCATGTTCATCAGGGATATTAATCTGTAATTCTCCTTTTTGGTGGGGTCTTTGGTTTTGGGATCAAGGTAATGCTGGCCTCATAGAATGAGTTTGGAAGTTTTCCTTCCATTTCTATTTTTTTGTTTGTTTTTTTATTTTGTCTTTTAAAGATTTTATTTATTTATTTGACGGAGAGAGAGACAGCGAGAGAGGGAACACAAGCAGGGGGAGTGGGAGAGGGGGAAGCAGGCTTCCCGCCAAGCAGAGAGCCAGATGTGGGGCTTGATCCCAGGATCCTGTGATCATGATCTGAGCGAAAGGCAGACGCTTAATGACTGAGCCACCCAGGCGCCCTTATTTCTATTTTTTGAAACAGCTTCAGAAGAATAGGTATTAATTTTTCTTTAAATGTTTGGTAGAATTTCCCTGGAAAGCCGTCCAGCCCTGGACTCTTGTTTGTTGGGAGATTTTTGATTACTGCTTCAATTTCCTTGCTGGTTATGCATCTGATCAGATGTTGCTTTTCTTCCTGTTTCACTTTTGGTAGTTTATAAGTTTCCAGGAATGCATCCATTTCTTCCAGACTGCCTAATTTGTTGGCATATACTCGCTCATAATAGGTTCTTAAAATTGTTTTTTATTTCCTTGGTGTTGGTCATGATCTCTCCTCTTTCATTCATGATTTTATTAATTTGGATCCTTTCTCTTTTCTTTTTGATAAGTCTGGTTTATCAATCTTATTAATTCTTCCAAAGAACCAGCTCCTAGTTTCATTGATCTATTCTACTGTTCTTTTGGTTTCTATTTCATTGATTTCTGCTCTAATCTTTTTTTTCAAAGATTTTTATTTATTTATCTGAGAGAGAGACAGACAGATAGTGACAGAGATAGCAAGAGAGAGCACAAGCCGGGAGGAGAGGGAGAAGCAGGCTCCTGCTGAGCAGGGAGCCCAACACGGGGCTCGATCCCAGGACCTTGGGATCATGACCTGAGCTGAAGGCAGATGCTTAACCGACTGAGCCACCCAGGCGTCCCTGCTCTACTCTTTATTATTTCTCTTCTCCTGCTTGGTTTAAGCTTTATTTGCTGTTCTTTCTCCAGCTCCTTTAGGTGTAAGGTTAGCTTGTGTATTTGAGACTTCTCTAATTTTTTGAGAAAGGCTTATATTGCTATGTACTTCTCTCTTAGGACTACCTTTTCTGTATCCCACAGGTTTTGAACAGTTGTGTTTTCATTTTCATTTGTTTCCATGAATTTTTAAAATTCTTCTTTAATTTTCTGGTTGACCCATTCGTTCTTTAGTAGGATGCTCTTTAACCTCCAAGTGTTTGGGTTCCTTCCAAATTTCTTCTCGTGATTGAGTTTAAGTTTCAAAGCATTGTGACCTGAAAATATGGAGAGAACAACCCTAATCCCAATCCCAGTCACTGGTTGAGACCTGATTTGTGACCCATTATGTGATCTGTTCTTGTGAATGTTCCATGTGTACTCGAGAAGAATGTGTATTCTGTTGCTTTAGGATGGAATGCTCTGTATATATCTGTGAAGTCCATCTGGTCCAGTGTGTTATTAAAAGCCCTTGTTTCCTTGTTGATCTTCTGCTTAGATGATCTGTCCATTGCTGTGAGTGGGGTGTTAAAGTCCCCTACTATTATTAGTATTATTATCAGTGTGTTTCTTTAATTTTGTTAGTAATTATTTTATATAATTGGCTGCTCCCAAATTAGGTGCATAAATATTTATAATTGTTAGATATTCTTGTTGGATAGATCCTTTACATATGATATAGTGTCCCTCTTCGTCCCTTACTACAGTCTTTGGTTTAAAATCTAACTTGTTTGAGGGCGCCTGGGTGGCTCAGATGGTTAAAATCTAACTTGTTTGAAAATAAAATAATAAAAAAAAAATCTAACTTCTCTGATATGAGGATTGCTACCCCAGCTTTCTTTTGATGTCCATTAGCATGATAAATGGTTCTCCACCCCCTCACTTTAAATCTGGAGGTGTCTTTAGGTCTAAAATGAGTTTCTTGTAGACAGCATATGGATAGGTCTTGCTTTTTTATCCAGTCTGATACCCTTTGTCTTTTGATTGGAGCATTTAGTCCATTTACATTCTGAGTAACTATTGGAAGATATGAATTTAGTGCCATTGCATTACCTGTAAAGTCCCTATTTCCATAGGTTGTCTCTGTTTCTTTCTGGTCTATGTTACTCTTGGGCTCTCTCTTCACTTACAGGATCTCCTTTAGTATTTCTTGCAGGGCTGGTTTAGTGATCACAAATTCTTTTAGTTTTTGTTTATCCTGGAAACTCTTTATCTCTCCTTCCATTCTGAATGACAGCCTTGCAGGATAAAGTATTCTTGGCGCTGGAATTTTGCAGTTCTGTGTTCTCCGTAAACTTGGTATTCGCCTGATGCTCCAGCTGGTCTTCTGGGGGAGGGGCCCCCTGCACTGATTCTCAAGTGTCTTTGCCTGGCCGAGTTGCACCGCTCCTTGCCAGGGGGCTGGGTTCAGTGTAAGCTGCTCTGGGTTGTTCTATGTGGTTTTTGTTCCCTGTAGGCTTTCGGAGCCCCTTTAGAGGATGAAAATAAAAACGGTGGCACCCCGATGTCCAGCCCTGGAGCTGAAAGATTCGGCCCCCTCTCTTCAGTAAACCCTCAGGGAAAAGCAGTCTTCATTTTTGTGTGCGCCAAACTCTGCAGACTCCTGCGGTGCCTACTTGGGCCGATCCTGCCAGGGGAGTGTGGAAGGATAGCTGCATTTCTGCCCTTTGTAGGGCCCCCATGTGAGAGCAGTTGCCAATCTGACAAGGTTCACGGTTTATGGCAAACCGAGCTGAGAGCCATCCCAGGCCCTCTGACTATAGACGGTTTCCCTGCTCCAATGCTTGGGAACTCTGCTGGGTAAGGCACCCCCGTTCTTTCTGTGACTCCAGGGATCCTGAAACCACACTGTCTCACCTAGCATTGCTCTGCTTCACCACCTGAGCACCTTTCAGGCAGGGATGTCTCTCACTGAAGCAGACTTCTAAAAGTTCCCATTTTGTGGTCAGCTGCTATATCACTTTCCAGTAGCTGGCTTATGGAGGGTCCCTCCCCCTGCCATTTATCTTCCAATATATCCCCTCAGATTGACTTCTCCACACCTCCTACCTTGCAAAAAGTGGTTACTTTTCTATTTGCAGAATTCCAGCAATTCTCTTCTTACATCTCAGGTTGAATTCATAGGTGTTCCAAATGATTTGATAGATATCTGCTTAAATTCAAGGGACCAGATGAAATGAGGTCCCCTACTCTTCTGCCATTTTGCTTCCCTCTAGCTATAACTAAACAATTTAATTATAGGTAACTTGGGGGTTTTTTCCCATTATTTTTTTTCCATATCAGTATTGGCTGATACTATAGTTATAAAATCAACAGTCTCTGACATTTTGAAAGCCTAAGAACAAATAAGAATCTGTAGGATTCAGGATTCCAAAGAGAATAAGAAAGAGTATATAGACTGAATATAATTTACAGTCACTAGTAATGCCTTTCATCAAACAAAATAAGTGAAATGCTATGATAAAGTTCCCATTTATAAAGGATTCTCCTAAGACACATTCACAAATTGATGCAGAATTTTACATATTCACATTTTTCCATGGTGTACTTTAAGCATTTCTAGCATTATTAGATTTTGCAGCCAGTCCCTTGAAAAATAACCTAAGAGTTTACTTGTATATTGTCCTTTTCTAAAGGAGATTTCTGCCAATCTGAGCACTCATCTTCTCACTTGTGGGAATTTCCATGAGAATTAGTGGGATTTGTGTTCAGCTCATGTGGAATGAACACAATGAATCATTGTGTTCACCTCTCTGGAATGGATTCACCAAAGTTTCATTTAATTACGGTTTTCTTCTAGATCATGAGAATGCATGTCTGAGAATGATAAATTAGCTTTAACATCGTTTGGGGAGTGGGAAATGAGGAATGGAATTACAGAACAATTCAAATCTGATGAAGATATTTTTGAAGTTGTGGTTTGTACTCAACATTAATGAAAAAAATTGGAACTGATTATTTACCTAGTATTAATGCTTCAGTGTTCTCTATAAATATTCAGAAGGATGTATTGTAACTTGTATGATACTAACTTTTGTAACCTCTTTCTAGCTAAGAGATTTCTCAGTTGTCTCCTAGTAAGTATATAAACAAGTGATTTTCTGTTTGAAATGGAAAATGTAGGGTGCCTGGTTGGTACAGTCGGGTAAGCATCTGACTCTTGGTTTTGGCTCAGGTTGTGATCTCAGGGTCCTGGGATTGAGCTCCATATGGGGCTCCGTGCTCAGCACAGAGTCTACTTAAAACTCTCTTTCTCCCTCAGCCCGTCCTCCCTCTCTCTCTCTCAAATAAATAAATAAGTCTTTAAAAAAAAGAAATGGAAAATGCACATAGGTTATACTAATGCTTTAATCTTTACAGAAGATTGCTCAATTGGAGGACCCTCAAGAGGAGACTCTGTGATAAAATTGCTCTTCTTCCTGATGTGCTTTGGCATTGCAATTTTTTTCCCCTGGTGGAGGCTACAGTTTTGTGACAGTCACACCTTTGTCTGATATTTGCTTCTTGTTCTAGCTTGCAAAAAAAAGTCCCATGTCTGAGTTCATGAATGATCTGCCCACTTAACTTAAGTCATTTTGATAGACTTTCCTCTCAATTTAAGCCAAACTAACATAATCAAGGACATTTGGCAATAAAATTCAAAATATTTTTTTCTTTTTTGGAGAAGACAGGTGACTCTATGAGTTGTGAAAATTTACTAGTCATTCTAATTCAGCCCAAATGTGTGAGTGCCTAAAATGTTCCAGGTTCTGTGCTAGGCATTACAGGGAAAACAGTGAACACCTGCCAATGAATCACATATGAGAGAGAAAATAGAAAACGAGTAACTATAACAAAATGTTGTAAGCACGATACATAGGGTGGGGCAAGACCACAGAGAGGTGACAAAAATCTCTGAGAGAGTCAGAGAGGGTTCCATGGAGGAGAAATATCAGTTATCAATATCATCTGTTCAGTTACAAGTAACAGAAACTGATTCAGGATAACAAGCCAAAAGACAAGAAGAGACAGAGATCAAGTTACTAGAAGGATTTGGGTTTCTGACAGGTTAAAAAAAAGGGAGTGGGGGAGGGGCACTGAAGAACCAGGCCTCAGAAAGGACCTAAATTGGAGAGTTTGGGCTTCTAAGTAGAAGAAACTAAAGGATGGTTGCTAAAGGGAGTTGCTGAGGGATCAATCAATTCTAGATGTTTTCTCTCCCTGTGTCACTCCTCTCAAGATTTTCAAGAGATGCAGCATTATTTACAATAGCCAAATTATGGAAACAGCCCAAGTTCCATTGATTGATGAATGGAGAAAGAAGATGTGGTGTGTGTGTACACACTCACACACACACACACACACAAGAATATTACTTGGCCATAAAAAAAATGAACTCTTGCAAGGAAATGGATGGAGCTAGAGAATATAATCCTAAGGGAAATAAGTCAGTCAGAGAAAGGCAAATACCATATGATTTCACTCACATGTGGAATCAAAAAAAAAAAAAAAGGCAAGGGAAAAAAGAAAGACAAACCGAAAAACAGACTCTGAACTCTTAGAGAACAAACTGATGATTACCTGAGGGAAGGTAAGTTGGGGTGGGGGGACGTGAAATAGGTGATGGGGATTAAGAGTACACTTCTTTGATGAACACTGAGTAATGTATAGAATTGTTAAATCTATCTTTCATACAGATCAATGGTGAAGGTTGTTTCAGTTACACACTTGTGACAGAATTTTTTGGAGGGTATATTTTCCATATGCTCTAATCCAAAGTTTCTCCTGCCCTCAGGTAAAACACTTTTTCTCTGTCTCTGTCTAGAGGATGTGAGGAAGAGATGGGGCTCAGATATTTATTTTCATCCTTTGTGTACTAGAAGCCTACTTTTCTTTTCTCTACCATCTTCTTTCCTTTAAAGTCTAGGCTAACTCAAGCAAATAACCTCAGAAATTACAAAGAAAGTCCCATCTTCTGAGCATTTCCTTGAGAACATCTGACAACATACCCTAAATACATGTAGGGAACAAACAAACAACATTAGCTTCTGAATGTGTCTCTCTCAACAAATGGTGCTTGGAAACTGGATATTCACATGCAAAAAAAAATGAATTTGGGCCCTTGCCTTACACTGTATTCCAAAATTAATTCAAAATGGATTAAAGATCTAAACATAAGACCCTAAACTATAAAACTCTATAGAAGAAAACATAAGGAGAAAAAGTCATGGCACTGGAGTTGACAATGATATCTCGGATATGACACTAAAAGCACAGGCAACAAAAGCAAAAATAGACAAATGGGGCTACATCAGACTTTAAAAACTTATATATGTATCTGGGTGGCTCAGTCGTTAAGCGTCTGCCTTCGGCTCAGGTCATGATCCCAGGGTCCTGGGATCCAGCCGCGCATCCGGCTCCCTGCTCCGCGGGAAGCCTGCTTTTCCCTCTCCCACTCCCCCTGCTTGTGTTCCCTCTCTCACTGTGTCTCTCTCTGTCAAATAAGTAAAATCTTCAAAAAAAATAAAAACAAAAACAACTTATATGCATCAAAGGACACAACCAACAGAGTGAAAAGGCAACCTTCAGAGTGGTAGAAAATATTTACAAATCATAGATCTGATAATGGATTAATATCCAGAATATATAAATAACTCCTGCAACTCAACAGCAAAATAACCTGATTCAAAAAAGGTTAAAGGACTTGAATAGACATTTCTCTGAAGATGATATACAAATGACCAATAAGTATATGAAAAGATGCTCAACATCACTAATCATTAGAGAAATGCAAATCAAAACCACCATATGGTTACCATCAAAAACAAAACAAAACAAACCCAGAAAATAACAAGTTTTTACTGAGGATATGCAGAAACTGGAACCCTTTGCACTATTGGTAAGATTGTAAAATGGTACAACCACTATAGAGATGGTGGTTCCTTAAAAATTTAAAATAGGACTACTATATGATCCAGCATTTCTACTTCTGGGTATATATCCAAAAGAATTAAAAGCAGAGTTTTTAAGAAATATTTGTACACCCATGTTCATAGCAGCATTATTATAGTAGCCAAGAAGTTGGAAGCAACCCAAATGTCCACCAAAAAACAAATGGAAAAACAAAATGCAGTATGTACGTACAATGGAATATTGTACAGCCTTCAAAAGAAGGAAATCCTAACACATGCTACAACATGGACGAACCTTAAAGACATTATACTGAGCGAAATAGTCCAGTCACAAAAAGACAAACACTGTATGATTCCATTTATATGAGGTATGTGGAGTAGTCACATTTCATAGAAACAGAAAGTAGAATGAATGCTGGTTGCAAGCAGCTGGTGGGGGAGGGAGAAAAGAGGAGATATTTAATGGAGTTGTTAATTTCATTTTTTGCAAGATGAAAAGATTCTAGAGATCTGCTCTATAACAAAGTGACTATATTTAACAGCACTGACCTATACAGTTAAAAATGGTGAAGATGGTAAAATTTATGTGTGTTCTAGGATCCTTCTTAAATTACCATGGTCAGTTGGGGCAATCATAATATGACTCAGAGCACTCCATGTTTTGGAAAAAAATCTGGATTTCTATACCTGAAATATTCCAGGAAAAATTACCCTGCTGCTATAAAATACATGCATCAAGAAAAATGTTTGAGGGATTTAGGAATTTAACTGGTGGAAGAATCCTTTGGTAGGAGGGTTAGAAGAAAACACAGGTTTGGATCTGGTAGAATCTCAGTTTTGCCCCTTACTGGGTAGAAAGTTTAGGGGTGTGCCATGAAACATCATGTACTTTAGAATCGGCAAGGCAGAGGCTAAACTGTGTGCTCTTTTGTTAGAGATTCACAGTGCAAGTTATGAGAAGTCCTGCCCAGCATTCTGTTTAATTCAGTGATTCCTCACTTATCTGGCAGAACCCTTCTTAATATCATGCAGAAGACAATTTAGGGTAATTTCTTGATGATTATTATTTGCAAAAGGAATTGCTCATATTTAAAAAATAATTTTTAATGCACCAGAATGTTTATTTTCTAAATGAAATTGATAATGGCATTAGCTAGGAGCACAGCGGGCTAATAAGGCAAACGATTATAAATAGGACCTGCATCCTTCATTCACGCAGCTGCTGAAATCTCACCTCCTTTAGTAAGCTTTTCTAGAATAAATAAAATGGCATAAATTCCCAGGACCCCATTCTGTCCTGATTATCATTTCATGTACTTGTTTTCAGATACAGTTCCGGTATAATCAAGGTTGCCTTTTGACCTGATGTTTTTGAGGAAGCATAGCCCAATAACAAATAGGTGATTTCAGTTAATTCAGGTATTTTTCCATCTTGGAAGAAAACACTAAATTGGAGAGTATATTCTTAATATATAGAAAAAACTCTTTCTTAAAAAAACAACCCTGTTTTTATAATGGAAAACTTAAAACTTTTGTACAGATTAGACGGAATAGTGTAATAATCCCATCTCAAGTGTCATCACTACTCTTGGCCAATCCTGCTTCATTGTATCTTTACACCATTCCTCACCCACCACCTGTCCCCTCCTCCCATCTTATTCTGAAGTACACTTCAAGCACCATTCAATTTTATCTATAAATATTTCAGTCATAGCTCTCTAAGAGAGAAGGGTTCATTCTTTTAGAAAACATAACAATATAATTTGCAAATATCTTCTTCCATTCAGTAGGTTGTCTTTTTGTTTTGTTGATGGTTTCCTTCACTGTGCAAAAGCTTTTTACTTGAGTGTAGTCCCAATAGTTTAATTTTGCTTTTGTCTCCCTTGCCAAAGGAGACATATCTAGAAAAATGTGTCTATGGCTGATATCAAAGAGATTACAACCTATGTTTTCTTCTAGGAATTTTATGGTTTCAGGTCTCACATTTAGGTCTTTAATCCATTTTAAGTTTATTTTTGTATATGGTATAAGAAGGTGGTCCAGTTTCATTCTTTGGCGTGTAGCTGTCCAGTTTTCCCAACACCATTTGTTGAAGAGACTTTTTCCTATTATATATTCTTACCTCCTCTGTTGTAAATTAACTGACCACATAAGAATGGGTTTATTTCTGGGCTCTCTATCCTGTTCCATGGATCTATTTTTGTGGCAGTACCATACTGTTTTGATTACTATAGTTCTTGTATATCTTGAAATCTTGGATTGTGATACCTCTAGTTTTGTTCTTCTTTTTCTTTTTTTTTAAGATTTTATTTATTTATTTGACAGAGAGAGAGAGAGCACAAGTAGTCAGAGCAGCAGGCAGAGGGAGAGGGAGAAGCAGGCCCCCTGCTGAGCAGGGAGCCTGATGTGGGACTCTATCCCAGGACCTGGGATCATGACCTGAGCTGAAGGCAAACGCTTAACCGACTGAGCCAGCCAGGTGCCCTTGTTCTTTTTCAAGATAGCTTTGGCTATTTGCAGTCTTTTGTGGAGAAGATATTTGCAAATGCTATATCCAATAAGGGGTTAATGTTCAAAATTTAAAAAGAATTTACACAACTCAATGCCAAAAACCCCCCAAATAATCCAATTAAAAATGGGCAGAAGACATGAATAAACATTTTTCCAAAGAAGACATACAGATAGCCAACAGACACATGAAGGGGTACTCAACATTACTCATTATGAGAGAAATGCCAATCTAAACCACAATGACATCTCACCTCACACCTGTCAGAATGGCTAAAATCAAAAACACAGGAAACAAGTGTTGGTGAGGATGTGGAGAAAAAGGAACCCTGTGTACTGTTGGTGGGAATGCAAGCTGGTGTAGCCACTGTGGAAAACAGTATGGAGGTTCCTCAAAAAATTAAAAATAGAATTACCATATGAACCAATAATTCCATTACTAGGTATTTACCCAAAGAAAATGAAAACACTAATTTGGAAAGATACATACATCCCTGTGTTTATTGCAGCATTATTTACAAAAGCCAAGATATGGAAGCAGCCCATGTGTCCATCAATAGATGGATGGATAAAGAAGATGTATATATACATACAATGGAATATTAGTCATAAAACAGAATGAAATCTTGCCATTTGCAACAATATAGATAGAGCTCGAGAATATAATATTAAAGGAAATAAGTCAGTCTGAGAAAGACAAATATATAATTTCACTCAGATGTGGATTTTAAGAAATGGAACAAACGAACAAAAAAAAGAAACAAACAAAAACAACAGACTCTTTATTATTATTATTATTATTATTATTATGTTCAGTTAGCCAACATATAGTACATCATTAGAAAAACAACAGAATCTTAACTATAGAGAACAAACTGGTAATTTCCAGAGGAGAGGTCGGTAGAAGAATGAGTGAAATAGGTGAAGAGGTTTAAGAATACACTTATCATGATGAGCACTGTGTCATGTATAGAATTGTTAAATCATTATTTGTACATCTGAAATTAATATGACATTGTATGTTATTTATACTTGAATTTAAAAATAAACTAAAAAATACAAAATAAAAAACAAAAACCATAATACTATTATCATACTAAAAAATTAACAATATTCATTTGCCTCATAAAATTTTTTACCAGTTCATTAATCTGTTCAAAACAAGGTCCACATATTATGATTGGCTGATATGTCTTTAAGTATTTTTAAAGTATAGATGCCCTCTCTACCTCTTTTTCCCCTTGCAATTTGTTTGCTGAAGTGATGGCTAGGGTGACCAACTTGTCCTGGTTTGCCCCTAATTTTCCCTGCGTTAACACTGAAAAATCCTATGTTCTGGAAAGTCCCTCAAACTGGGGATGTTTGTACTACAAAGTTCCCCACAATATGGATTTTACTGATTGCATCCCCATAACAACATGTTCCTCCGTCCTCTATTTTTGTGAGTTGGTAGTCTAGTGTCTTGGTTAAATTCAGATTAAATCTTCCTTCCTTCCTTCCTTTCTTCCTCCCTCCCTCCTTCCCTCCCTCCCTCCCGCCCTTCCTCCCTTGCTCTCTCCCCCTCTTTCTCTCTTTCTTTCTTGGCACTTGGTTACAGTGTTGTACACTTACATCAGGAGGTACATAATTTCTGGTTCTCTATCTTTTGTTATGTTATCAGTTGTTGATAAACAATGTCTAGATTAGCAAAACATCTTAAAAATTCTTTCCTGTTTCTTGTTTCTTCCCTTGTTGCAGATGTTCCTGGTTGCATACTCTCTTAGACTCAGGCTGCCATAAAAAAATACCACAGACTGAATGCCTTAAAAGATAGAAATTTATTTTCTCACAGTTCTGGAGACTAGAAGTCTGAGATCAAGATGTTGACAGGGTTGTTTCTTCTGATGTTGTTTTCCTTGATGTGTAAATGGCCATCTTTTTCCTATATCTCCATATCATCTTCTCTTTCTTCCCTTTCTACTCACCTGTGTCCTCATCTCTTCCTCTTCTACGGACACCCGTCATTGGATTAGAGCCCACCCATACGACCTCATTTTATGTTAATTACCACTTTAAAGACTGACTATGGTTACTTTCTGACACACTGGGTGTTGGGACTTCAACATATAAAATTTAGACACAATTCAGCCCATAACACATACCAAACCCTGCTTATTTCTCTTCCAACTTTCTAACAGGAATCCCCTCTATGCTTGACCACCATGAGTTTCAGGGAAGGGAAGCCTCATCCTGTGTGCTGGAGGGTGAGTTATGGTTGATCTAAGCCTTACGGTGGTCCTGGTTTCCTTGCCAGGGAATGGTTTAAGCATGGATATAACATGCCATTCTGGCAATGAGATGTGAGAGAGTCAGCTGGGAATCTTCTGAAAAGAGTTTTCCTCACTGATTAAAAAGATGACACAGGAGAAGAAACAGAGCTTCTTCTACTGAAACATGAGGGAAGCAGGCTGAGCCAGCTTGTTGTCATGACATTGAAATTGCATGGATGGCAGAGCACACGGATGGAAGTCCTGGAGGAGACTGTGTAATCTGAATTAATCCACTTGGCTTCCTTGCTTTGGAATTCCTATGTGTGATGATGTCTTCCTTTTGTTTAAAGGGCACTTTTTTTATTAATTAGTTTTTATTAACATACAATGTATAATTTGTTTCAGGGGTACAGGTCTGTGATTCATCAGTCTTACACAATTCACAGTGCTCACCATAGCACATACCCTTACCAATGTCCATCACCCAGCCACTCTATCCCTCCCACCCCCCTCCACTCCAGCCACCCTCAGTTTGTTTCCTGAGATTAAGAGTCTCATGGTTTGTCTCCCTCTCTTGGTTTCATTTTATTTCATTTTCCCCTCCCTTCCCCTATGATCCTCTGCCTTGTTTCTCAAATTCCACATATCAGTGAGATCATATGATAATTATCTTTCTCTGATTGACTTATTTCGCTTAGCATAATACCCTCTAGTTCCATCCACGTTGTTGCAAATCGCAAGATTTCATTTTTTTGATGGCCGCATAACAGTCCATTGTCTGTGTGTGTGTGTGGTATATATATATATATATATGTATATATATATATATACATATATATATATGTATATATATATATATATATATACCACATCTTATTTATCCATTCATCCATTGATGGACATCCAGGCTCTTTCCATAGTTTGGCTATTGTGGACGTTGCTGCTATCAACATTGGGGTGCATGTGCCCATTTGGATCACTACCTTTGTATCTTTGGGGAAAATACCCAGTAGTGCAATTGCTGGGTCCTAGGGTAGCTCTATTTTCAACTTTTTGAGGAACCTTCATACTGTTTTCCAGAGTGGCTGCACCAGCTTGCATTCCCACCAACAGTGTAGGTGGGTTCCCTAAAGGACACTTTTAGCTTGGATTTCTGTTCCTGCTTCACAGGCATCTTCAGTGGCTTATCCCCTAACTGCTGTCTCCCACACATTCAATGACTCCAAACCCAGCTTGTGTTACTCTTCACTCCAAACTTCCTTTGCCCTTCCTTTTCATTGTAATAGTGATTTTGTTCCCTTTCCACTCTAAGTTTTCCAACCTCTCCAATCACTCCTTCTCTCCTATTTCCCTCTGTGGTTGCAGGCTAAAGAAAAAGGTTGTGAATGCTAACAATTAGTAATTGTTGCCTCTCTTTATATATGTACTTTTCTCTTTTTCATTGCACCTAGTGATCATGCTAAAGTCCTAGTGATTGTGCTAAAGTCCCAAGCTAAAGTCCTAAAGTCCTTTGGGTGGTTGGTATGCTCTTCAGGAAAAAAAAAAAATCTATACTCCTCACTTTGTTTCCCAGATGCAGCCCTTCTATTGGGTGAGAGGTGAATCTGCTTCGTCTCTGGGCTATACAGGATCTTCTCTTCATCTTGGAACTCAAGGCAAAGTTAAAGTGTTCTTTTTGCTTGCTCCATTGCAGCTTTTTGGAAAGAAAAGATGGAAAGCAACTTTAGGTCATTTTTGTAGGTAAATTTTATAAAAGAAGAGCCTTACCTTCTTGTCAATGAAGCTTTTACTTTATTATTAGATTTCTGTGTTTAATCAATTATTTGTCTTTTATGTCTCCCTGAGGGTTGACTTATATAACCAAGTGCATAAAAGGTAGGGTGGCCATATAACTTATCATCCAAATTGGGCCACTTCTACAAATCAAAGGAAGTGGGTCAAGAGGCATAAGCCAGATTTCCCAAGCCAATCGTGATGTACATTCACTCCAATTAGAGTACTGTGAAGGCATTCACAGCTTTCTGTCCTCTGTAGAAATGTGTAGAGAGATGCTAAACAAATATTTTTGGGACATGGTAATTAGCTCTAACAGTCCCCGTAACAGTCCAAACTCTCAGAAAATTGCAACTCCTAGGAATATCAGAGGGGTGTTCAAAATACAAAACAATTTAATAAATGTGTGGGAGATAGCATTTAGGGGATAAGCCACTGAGGATGCCTGTGAAGCAGGAACAAAATACCTTTATTAAATCATTACATTGATCCGAAGGGGCACGTGCACCCTAATGTTTATAGCAGCAATGTCCACAATAGCCAAACTGTGGAAAGAGCCCAGATGTCCATCAACAGGTGAATGGATAAAGAAGATGTGGTATATATATACAATGGAATATTATGCAGCCATCAGAAAGGATAAATACTTACCATTTACATTGACGTGGATGGAACTGGAGGATATTATGCTAGGTGAAATAAATCAATCAGAGAAAGACAGTTATCATATGGTTTCACTCATATGTGGAATATAAGAAACAAGACAGGCTCATAGGGGGAGGAAGGGAAAACTGAATGGGAAGTCATCAGAGAGGGAGAGAGACCATGAGAGACTCTTAACTATAGGAAACAAACTGAGCGTTTGCTGGAGGGGAGGTTGGGGGGATGGGGTAACAGGGTTATGGGCATTAAGGAGGGCACGTGATGTGATGAGCACTGGGTGTTATATGCGATTGATGAATTATTACACTCTATATCTGAAGCTACTATGTACTATATGTTAGCTAATTGAATTTAAATTTTAAAAAAGAGAAAAAAAGGTATTCCTTAATTTTTAAAACCCTGGGAATAAATAAATAAATTTTCAGTCCAAGGCACTTTTCAGATATTCACCTATCCATGGGAGAGCATCTGAGATGGATCAACTTCAGGAACATATTCTTCTCAGCATGTTTTCACAGTAGGGGGCTCTGTGAGCAGTAGAGAGCAGTGATTAAGGAGTGAGTTACAAAATGCTCTGTTTAAATCGCGCCAAGGGCATGGAGATGGCTTTCTGTCCATGGCTTCAAACCATGGAAGTAGAATGACAGTTTTTCCTAGAAACGGAATGAAAAATAGATCCACGTGTCACTAGCAGAATGTGAAATGACAGGCTGCGGCTCTGACATTGTCACACAGATGCCAAAATACAACCAAGCTCAAAATAGACCAGGCGTAGAAAACATTAGCAGGATGTTCTGGGAAAGCAAGGAGAAGAAAAAAAAACAGTAAAAGAATATTCTTTATTAGAGCCCGAGACTCACTAATATTTTTCAAACTTCAGTCTGCCTAGGAAAATGTGCACTTGCACTTTTTCTGTCAATACCTCACACTCCTCAAATGACATCCCACCCATCTTTTGCTGTGGTTCCCAATGATAATAGGTTAAGATATGTACGCAGATGTCACAGAAGAAATGGAATTGCACTCTATTGCACTGGGTGATGGGCATTAAGGAGGGCACATGATGTGCAATTAAAAATCTCACCAAAGAGTGCGAGGGAAAAATAAAGGAAAATTATATAAAGGTAAGACAACATATGTTGACAACATATGCTGACAAGGGATTTTACATTCCAACACACAAAATGGAGCAGATTGATAGCTAATTAGGTATTTCGGTCTTTCTGACATCTTGAGATTAGGGAGGTGGGACTCAAATCCTTATTATTCCCAAGCCAATGTTAGTTGTCTTACTAAATGTCACATTTCTGGTAGGTGTTATGGTCAGGGCTAGAACTCAGACCTAGATCTTCTGGCTTTACATCTCAAGCTCATTCCATCAACATGCCTCTGAGCAGCCGCCACCCCCCCCCCCCCCCACCGCCCCACACACATCTGCCTCTGGTTGCCCCTTCCTCTGGGGCAACTACCTGGTCCTGGGCTGGTAGGGATGAGGCAGGGACCCAACTTTGAATGTGGAAGGATTAGAGGAACAGATGGTTCCTGAGATCTCTTGGGTACAGCCTATTGATTTGTTGTGTCTTGCTTGTGAACACATGCAAACTTGTACGTGCCATGGGCTTACATGCTAGGTCAAGGTGATCGGTCCTTACACCAAAAGCAAAAGCATTGCCTTGAAAATATCATACCTAGATCAGCACAGTAAAACGATGACTCACAGTAGCATTCACTACAGCTGAGCTACTGTGGTTTTCTGAACCTAAGTAAATTTGTAGCTATTCTAGCCCGCTGATCCCCAACATAGTGAGTCCTGTCCCCTAGCTGTCGAAGAAGTAAGTAATGGTAGTAAGAGTTGGGGCAGTGGGAATTGGTTGGTAAGAGGTGGGATCCATGAATAATTAAAGTAGTGCAAACAGACTAACAGAGACAACATGCTTAATTAACCAGGACAAGTCTACACAGATTAAATAAAACAAGGTTTTTAAATGTCTTTTGGTGGGAATTTTATCAATATTCTTATCAGAAGACCTGATTCACATTTCAATATGTATCTGATGAATAAAACAGTGAGAAACAAATTATTATTAATAATGGCAAATTCAGAAAAAGATGAAGATTTGGAACGCCTGGGTGGCTCAGTTAAGCATCTCAGCCTCCCTGCTGAGCAGGGAGCCCGCTTCTCCCTCTGCCTGCCCCTCCCCCTGCTTGTGCGTGCATGCTCTCGCTCTCTCATTCTGACAAATAAATAAAATCTTTTTTTTAAAAAAAGAAAAAGATGAAGATTTTAACAGATGGTACCCATAATAGGAAATAATAACAAAAGCTGTTCTTTTTGGTGAAGAGCATGGGAATCAGTGGATTAGCCCATGGCTGATTATGAGTCCCAAGGGGAGGTAAGCCTGGCTAAGAAGCCACAGTGCAGGACTCTCTTTGATGTGCAAGTTCTAGAACTTTTTCAGTTAAGTTTCACAGACCAGTTAAGAATCCAACCCTCTGTGGATCCTTACAAGGTCCCAGTTGGTTCAAGGATCCTCCTTTGGATTTAAGGCAAGTAATCAGAGGGACCAACATTTGTGATTTACTCAGGCTTTCCAAAATGATTCTGGGCCTTGTATTAATCAATGTGCATGAAGAAGCTTCCTTATGAATACTTGTGGAATGAGATTTCCTACCCTTTCTTCTCTTCTCTGCATCTCATTTCCAGGTAAAGGAAGGGTTGGGCCCCAGAACTTGGTAGTTATTCAGTATTCTACTTTTAACTGATTGCTGCTTCTGCCTTTGACCTGGGCTTCCCTAGGATAGACACCTGGACTCATGCCAAAACTATATTTGTTGTCTTTCCTGATCCGGTTTTAGTTCATTGACTACTCATCCAGGTATTGGATATGGCTGCAAGGTGGGCATTGTGCAGCTGCTAATACAAGCTTGTCTGCCTGCTTGGATGCAAACCTTTCACTCTATAAGCATATATGAGTTGTCTACTGCATGCACTGAGGAACTTGTTCTAACAGTAAATTTGCCTCTAATACATCTCAAATTTACCGGAAAAATTAGCTTCAGAAACACTAGTCATTTTATGACTAGCAGCACAAATATATAATAATTTTGTGAGATAGCTGTTAAATTGCACATAATTAATTGATCAATTTAAGCCTCAAAGAATAAGCCTCAAATTGAGCAAAGAGAAATCTAAAGTATTAACTGCCAAGCCACATACATAGAATGACAAAGTGAACAGCCCACTCTTATTCTATCAAACTTGTAAATGGTGATTCATTCCTATTTCTTGTCAGGGAGTGTATTTCGTTGATTATAATCATATTTATCCTAGAACTTTGGTTTATTAAGTAAATAACTTGTACAAAAGTGGGATTATTTTTCAAATAGCAATTACCTATTTACAAATCTTATTGCTGTCTTTAGATTCCCACATAAAAACATGCTGGAGGAAAAGAAACACTGTACACTGTGATTTCTGTGCTGAGAGTTTGATGTGAGATGGGGGGAAGCTTTATGAAATTCTAAACGGAATTTATTCAACTACAGAATTAACTCTCTCTCCCCACACCCCCACATCCACCCACATACAACCTCCTGAAGTAATTTAGGAGATTAAATGTAAAAGAAACCCAAGAGCGTCAAACATATACAAGTTAAAGAGAAAGCAAACCACAGAAGCTGCTCATAGGAATTGTGAACTGAAGCAAGAGTCTTGTCCTTGTATAGATGAAGCTTCAAGTTCATCCTAGCAGGCTTTAAAATACTGATGCCATCTTTGAAATACAGTTTTAAGATAAGGTTATTTAAAATATAGCAGTCTTCATTTCTCAACATTAATACAGTTACTAGATATCCATTTTGTTTTGATCTTACTGATCTCTAACCAGTGTTCCTGAACATTTTGCTCAACAAGTCAAGAGTCTCAGTGAACTAAAGAATGGTCTCTCCATGTATGATCTCCAAACCACAGAGAATGTGCACGCCTCATGGAGGGTGAACAGGAAAGCAGGGTATGGAGCTAAGACTTGTGGGCTGGGACTCACTGCTCTTGGGGAGAGACAGAGAAGACAGGTGGCCATGAGAGAACCCAGGCTGGTGACACTTACTGAGAGCAGTTAGGTCAATTTAGTCTTCCCTATCTCCAACAGTCAGATTTCCTTAAAAACACCAGCAAGTATCCTGAAGAAAGAAAGATTTCATTTTGCTGTAGGCTATTTTTTTTTTCTATTCATCCATCCACATTGACCTGAAGGAACACAGCTTAGGTTTTCAAAGTTCTCAAATGCCTTTATTTTGAGAAACATAAAAATTGAAAACATAACTTCAAGGTTATTTCTAGATTATTCTGTTATTTGCTTTTTTTGAGTGGAGGGGGGGAAGGTGGCAGAGGGAGAGGGAGAGAAAGAATCTTAAGCAGGCTTCATGCCCAGTGTGGAGCCTGACGACACAGGGCTCAATCTCACAACTGAGATCATGACCAGAGCCGAAATGAAGAGTTGGATGCTCAACTGACTGAGCCACCCAGCTGCACCCCCCACCCACTTTTTTTTTTAGATTATTCTGTTATTTGGAACAAAGTTAATTCTTCAGTTTCAGTCAGGATCAGAATTTATACAGGAGCTGGAGATATTGAACCTATATTATAATTTTCTACAATTTATTCTTAGAATCACAGAAAATAAAATCTTGACATTCTGTCAAGTGATTGTCATATAGCTTTGTAAGTATTCATTAGATGAGATTTACTAAATGGTATTTCCTCTATCTTATATTCTTTTCTTTTTTTATTAAGTTCAATTAGCATCTTATGTTCTTATAAAAAATTAATCAACTTTAGTTTTTAGAGCAGTTTTTGTTTCACAGCAAAACTGAGTGGAAAGTACAAGGAGTTCCCATATGCCCCTGTCCCCACACATGCATTATCCCCATTATCAATATTCATCACCAGAAGGGTACATTGGTTATAACTGATTTGGCACACCATTTCACCTAGAGTCTGTAGTTTACATTAGGGTTCACTCTTGGTGTCATCCATTCTATGGGTTTTGACAAATGTACAGTGGCATGTTTCTACCATTGTAACATCGTACAGAATAGTTTCACTGCACTAAAAATCCCCTGTGCTCTACCTTTTCATCCCTCCCTCCCCCGGACTCCTGGCAACCATTGATCTTTTTTACTATTTCCATAGTTTTGCCTTTTCTAGAATGCCATGTAGTTGAAATCATACAATAAATAGCTTTCCATACAATGAACAGGCTTCTTTCACTTAGTAATGTGCATGTAAAGTTCCTCCATGTCTTTTCAGGGCCTGGTAGCCCATTTCTTTTGATCACTAAATAACATTTCAATGTCTGCATATCCATTCACTTTTTGAAGGACATCTTGGTTGCTTCCAAGTTTTGGCAGTTATGAATAAAGCTGCCATAAACATCCATGTGCAGGTTTTTGTGTGGACATGTTTTCATTTAATTTGAGCAAATACCAAGGAGTGTTTTTCCTGGATCATATGGTAACAGTTTGTACATTCTTTTAAAATCCACCATAATAATATATGATGAACCTGGCATCGTAACATTTTAAATTATAACTCCAGAGCTTTAAGTTATTCCTTTACTTTAGGAAATTAGTTACTATTAGTATTTCTCTTTCAAAGGTGGAGAGACTAATGCAAAGATTGAAATACTGAAATAGTTATTTTCTTATCCCAATTTACCAATAATCTGATAGGTTATCAGCAAAGACTTATTAAAATATGGAAAATGTGTTTTTCTAGAACTCATCTGTTTAAACATGTAAGTTTCAATTTTTTTTTTTAAGATTTTATTTTTAAGCAATCTCTATACCCAACATGGGGCTTGAACTTACAACTTAGAGATCAAGAGTTGCATACTCTACCTACTGAGCCAGTCAGGCACCCCTCAATGCTTTTATTACTTACTAGCCACCTGTAGAACAGTGTCACCTTTGACAGTGTGAGCCAACAATCTGGTACCCTGGAGGATTTTGTTCCTGGTCTATAATCTCAACAGTTAAGAGGCACATTTTCATCCTCTTCACATTGTCACTGAACCCAAAATCAATACTGAAGATTGGGTATTTAAGAAGTATTTGCTAATTTGACTTAAGTATCTGAAGTGATGGGTTCTGCATTAAGGCAAAATTTTCTATTACGAATATAAATAACCGAGAAAGAGAAAATGTGTCAGATGCAAAGGATAGCCTGATCAGTTCCATTAGCTGTCATGGCAATGACTTTTGAAAGATTATTAACAGGAAGGGAGGTAGTGTTTGGCTTCATATTTCATAGGTGTGGATCAGGGTCAGTTGTATAAAGGGCCAGGAGGAGGTGAGAGTAAGATATGTAGATGTCGGGCCCAGACTGTAAACGGCCAGGTGTACTCTGACCTGGTGGCTTTAGGGAGCCACTGAGGTCACTGAAACAGGAGAGTATGTGATCAGATCTGGAGAATAAATGGTGGCAGAGAGGAGGGGAAACAGTGGAGAGACATGAATCCATGAAAAGATTTTTCTGGTGGTCCGGGTGAAAGTTGATTAGGACTTGCAGACTTGGAGTAAAAAAAATTATCAGAAAGTTCCAGTCCTTTATATCTTCATAGTGGGCAAGAGTTCTGAGTAAAAAGGTCCAAAAATGTGTGAGGGTAGGTAGACTGAGTAAAGGAAAAAGCGCTAAAGGAGAACTGCTAAATAATGAACAAGATGTTGTCCCTGTTACATCATGGACTTAAGAAAAAAATCAATAAGTAGCTATGGAATACTTTGAAATTGTCAACTCCCCTTTGGAATATTTCTGAGAGCCAGTACTTTTCTTCGAACTGTTCAAATCTCAAAAGCTGAAAGTTGCTCTGTCTCCTATTTCATGGGCTCCATATTTTACTGCCTAAAATTGTTCACTCTCAGCACCTTAATTTCCTACCTGTTCATTGGGGTTGTAGCCACTGAATTATAATGCAAACATGGAGGAGATATTGAATTATATATCAATGAATCAAACTGTTGCCCTTACTGAAGCCTTAAATTGATTCTCTTAGACATACATTCTACTTCTTAGACCATAAGAGGGTTTCTAACAAGAAAATATGAAGCTAATATTTTGCCACAAACTTTTCCCTACACTATCATGATGTCAAGAAGAAAAGAATGTTTGAGTTCCTTTTAACTTTTAAAAAATACTTAGTAGAAATACGAGTGATAAATCAAGTATTCTTTTTCCCCACCTAGAAAATGAAAAAGACACTTCTAAAGTTATCTTGAAGCTATTTATTAAGGCTGTGTACCATATGTAGGCAAAATGAAATTAGTGCTGTATAACATATAATTCACACAAATAATGTTTCCAGTGATAAAAATTATTTGTTTCTTTTGATTTCTATTATCTTCATTAACTTTGTATTTTGACATAGATTCAGAGAGAATTTTTGCTCTTCCCTGTTCTTAAAGCAAGAAAAGTTGGTGTGATCTGAGAGTTGATTCTTCATCCCCTCCAACCCACCTTTGTCCCCCTAAGCTTCCTGCTTGTTGGATGTCATGAGGAGACTGGCATTCCATCCTTTCTTGGTAATGAAACGTACCTAAAAGAAAGCTTGACAGCAGACAGAACATGAAGAAACACATTAAATAAATATATATGTGTGTGTGTATATGTGGGCTTACATCAATTCATGAATTATTTCTTGAAAAAATTTTGTGTCAGACCTTGTGCCCTGTTTCAGAGGAAGGGGGAAATGAATAAAATACTGATCTGGCATCAAGGAGTTCACTCTCTATCTGTGGATTTGACATTGGATCTCACAAATTCATTGAGCTGACAGCCACATCTAAGTTTCATGGTCAATGGGTAAGCTTTAGAGCAGTCATGAAATCAATCTTACTTGGTAGAGTAGGTCTGCTAGATATATTTGTAAGGGAAACCTCTGCCCTTTAAGACCAAAACAAGTTGTATCATTGCTTTTAGTTCAGGCAGAACTCTACTTGGTAGTCAGTATTTCTGTAATGTCAGCTTGAACCAGGGTATGATTTGATTAGGGTCATGGATGCTTTAACATATAGATGTAAATCCAAAATACAATTTGGGTTCATACATGATCATATAACAGTTGATTTTAGTAAGTGAAGACAAGAATTTAAACCGATGACCCATATTCTGAACTTTTAAAGGAAAAGAAAAGAAAGAGAAGATGGTGGGGGTCATGTACAGTTTTTCTTTAAGCAAACACAAGTTCTGTTTCACTTGGTCACTTGTTAAATAATGAATTGCTTTAGAGTAAAGCAGATCTCTGTATTTCTTGTCCTGGTTAATGTGTGTATTTATGTATGACATATTCTATATACTCTTTTAGATATTATTTTACAGATTGTGTTATTTATCAAGGCATTGTTTTATTTATTTAACATATACGTCCTAGACATATGTGCTAGGTGCCATGTGCTAGGTGTTATGTAAGATGTTCAGAAACAACAACATGATGCTCTTAAGAATCCAGGACTATTTTTAAGGATAGGTTTCAAATTTTATGAAATTTCAAATAAGTGAGGTAACACTGAGACTTTTGTCTGAAAGGAAAGTTAATGATAATTTTCCCAAGAATTTTATAAGCTACTTGTGTACATTTGTTATTTTGAGCCCACAGCATCTTGGTAATAGGGGGCCTTGATTTTCCCCTAGAGAGCTATCCTATTCTTGGTCTTTGTTTCTACCCCAAGCTCAGTGATGGGCATATGGCTCAGATCATGCCTATGAGGTGATTGGTTTTCTTTGGCCTCAAGAATTGGTTCAGTGATGATCATGTAATCCAATTCAGTAAATAAGGGCTAGGTCCAGCATTTTTGCGCACACTATCAGGGAAAAGAAGCTCTCCGTATACTGCTCAAGTTTCATCTTGAATGATGGTCTAGAGCTACTATGGTGCTTGAGAATAAAGCCCACATAAAGGAGAGTGGAGATAAGAGGTGAATAGGGACAGCATTTTATGACCTCATTCGAGATTTAATTCAGCACCTGCTAGAGCTAGTTCTACCCCTGTACTTTTTATTACATGAAAAATACATTTCTTATTTCTGCTTATGCCAGATCAGTTGGGATCTTGTTCACTTGTAACAGAAAGTATTGAAGATATGCTGTAGAAACATATATTGAGGTCCTACGTTTTACCTAGGCCCTGTGCCACGTGGCAGAAGGAAAAAAGATGAGTAAGCCATTGTCTCTGCCTCAAGCAATTCATAATCTATCCAAGGTTATAGGTACTGGTACAAATGAACTATAATATAAAAGTGCTGTACTAGTGGTATGTACAAAGAGCTATAAAAGCATGATGGAGTACTGGTTATTTGCTTGGTGGAGTGGAAAGAGTGGCAGAAAATGGTAGGGCAAAAGGAAAGGTCCAGGAAGATATCATCAAGATGATCTTTGAACTCAGCCTTGTAAAATAAGTAGAGTTTAAAAGATAGACAAAGTGGGCAAGAGCATTCTAGAATGAGGGAATAATGATGGAAAAAGACAAGTATAAAACTTGATTATGCATAAGGATGAGTAACTTCCTGTGGCTAGTATACAAGGAATGTGGAGGGAGAAGAGTGTTGGAAGATGAGTCTAGAAAATATGTTGGAGCCACATTGTGAAGGGTTTTGAATGCCAGGTCCTCTAGGAAGTAGGAAGACATGGAAGAGCCATGAGGGTAGCTTGGATTGAGGTGAAGGTGAGGCAGTGCGAAGTGATGTAATGATGAAAAGAAACAGACAATGTTGAGAGATAACTAACAGCTAAAATCAACAAGACTTGGTGATATGTTGGGTATGGGGCTTAGGCTTTTGTATTCAACCCTTGTTTGAGAGGAGGTGCTTTGCTAGGATGCCATATTCCTCTCAGAAGAGAAATAAGTTGTTGAGGGTTGTCAATTGTTACTTCTATCTTGGATAAGGCATTTAACATGCTTTTGAGATATCTAAGTGAAAATGTTGAGTAAGCAGTTGGATCTAGGACTCAAAAGAAACTCTGGATTAGAAATACAAGTTTGGAGGTCATAGACATGTAGATAGTAATTTAACCTAGCGTTGCAGAGAAGATTTCCTATAAAGAAGTGAGTGGGATAGGAAGTCCTGGGATTGAACCTTGAGGAACTCTAACAAGTAACGGTCAAATGGGGGAAAAAATTGCAAAAGAAAATGAGAAGGAGCAAAGTCGTGTAAGGTTAGCAAATGTAAAATATTTTAAGAGTACTCACTTGAGACAACTTTCTTTTTCCATTCCAACTTCCTGTCTATCATGCTTCCCCATTTATCAAGTGTTCCTGGAGGGGCCACATTTTTGGGACCTAGTTAGGGAAGAAGTCAGGTTGAGGATGCACTTAGTTTGAGTTTAGTAAGATGCATTAATATGGTTTTCAATGCCTGTCGTGTAGAGTTAAGTTGTTGCAAGACTTAACGTTGCAAGAATGGCTTCCCTGAATACTCTTTCACTCACTATCCCTGCTCTCTCAGCATCTTGGCTCAAAGGTTCAAGGCTAGAGGACACCCTGGAATATGAATGTTTTCTATAGTATGTGGCCCTAGAAGCATGCACAGTGGAAGAGAAATACAGCTTGAAATGTATGAAGACAGAAGCTAGTCTATGGAAAATTGTAATCATCAGATGTATAAAATTTAGTTTTCATAGATGCCTAGTCAAAGCAGAAGTTCTCTCCTGTCAGGAGCATATTCAATAATGCAGCATCTACGATGACAAACACACCAGGCTGGCTGGCTGGCTGGCTGGCTGGCTGGCTGGCTTTCTTTCTTGCTTGCTTGCTTGCTTGCTTGCTTGCTTGCTTGCTTACTGTTAGGTGAGAATTATGCAACATAGAATTGATCAGAATTCCTGCATTTGTAGGAAACAAACCTGTACTAGCAATGCAAATAGGAAATATGCCTCTGGGTGAAGTTAATTGTATTATGCATTTTAACCATCAATAATATAGAACAAATATTGATTGCTCATGCTAGAGAAGACAACTATTTTTCTATGTGTCTATAGAGAAATAATATTAAAAATTGCTATCACATGCAGAGGCAATCAAAAATCATACTGTCAAAATTTTAGGAAAATTAATATAAATATTATGCTGTTTTGGGAGATGATGTAATGTTTATGGTTATTTTTCAAGTTTTAAAAAATTGTAATATATTATTATTTCTTTCCTCATGCTAAATATTCATTTTATAACTAATTTTGTTTACTTTTTTAAAAAAGATTTTATTCATTTATTTTGAGAGAGAGAGAGAGCACAAGCATGAGCAGGGGGAGGGGCAGAGGGAAAGGGAGAAGTAGTCTCCCCACTGAGCAGGAAGCCTGACCAGGGCTTGATCCCAGGACCCTAGGATCATGACCTGAGCTGAAGACAGACACTTAACTGACCAAGCCACCCATGCATCCCTAATTTTGTTTTCATAATTTTGTATTTTTTTCTATGTATGTATGTATGTATGCATGTATGTATGTATGTAGGCTCCACATGCAGCATGGAGCCCAACGTGGGCCCTGAACTCAGGATCCTGAGATCAAGGCCTGAGCTGAGATCAAGAGTCCGATGTCTAACTGACTGAGGCACCCAAGCACCCCTTGCATTTTTTTCTTAAAAAGCTCCCTTCCCAAATGTATACATTTCGGGCCTTACAAGATGTGAATTTGCCCCGGTAAGACATAAGCACATTGATTAAACCTGTCAGATTATTTTTTTAAGATAAATTTCTAGGAATTAAATTGTAAAGACAAAGGGCCTGTTCTTAAAAGCACTTGATACATTTTGCAAAACTGTTCTTCAGAAATGCTACACCAATTCATCTTCTTAAAGAGACACCTGTTTCCCCCATTATTATTAACCTTGGATATTAGTTTTAATTGTGATATTTGTCACTATAGTAGGAAAAATGTGGCAATTAATTGTTATCTTAGTTTATACTTATTTGATAATTAGTGTATTAAACATTTTTCATATATTTTTTAGTTATTTATGAGGTTTTGGATAATTTTTATGAGGGTTTTTTTTTCTGATTGTTTTGAGAGTATTCTTTTCCTATTTAAGGTATTTACAATTATCATAAACATTGCAAATCATGTTTCCCAGTTCATTTTGCCTTTTAGTATTAATTTATATCTGGAGATATAAATGTTTTCATCTACAAATGTATCCAAAATCTCTCATATAATTTCCACATTTGGTATGATTGGAAAAGACTTTCACCATTAAGGACTATGTATATAAGTATTTATATTTCCTCCATGACTTCTGCAGTTTTATTTTTTAGCCTATCATTAATCTCTCTGGGATGGTTTTTTAAAAGTTCTAATTTTTAGTTGTTTTTTTTCCCCAAATAGTGAAATATTTGTCCCAATGTGATTTGTTGATTAAACCATCTTTTTCTACTGATCTGAAATGCCACCTTTGTCAATATTCATTTGTTATACATCCTGGTTCTGGACCTCTGTTCCATTATGCTGTGGGATTATTATGTCCCTGGTGCTACTCTACTTTGGCCATCATAGCTTTACTTACTTCTTATTTCTCTTATTCCTTTTAATGTTGGTTACTGTTGTATATTTCTCATTTCATTTGAATTTTAGAATTACTTTTTTTTCAAATTCCAAATGTATCATTTCAATTTCCACTAGAATAAAATTTATAGAGTAATTTAGAGGGAAAATTGATCTCTTTTTAATATTGGGTCCCTTCATTTAGAAATATGACATGTTCTTCCACTTTTAAAATGCTTTTTAATAGCCTTCTAGCTTATTAAAAATTTCTTAGGCAATAGGTAGTAGACTTCATCAAATGATTTTCTAGAATATTAAGGTAATCATATCTTTTCCTTCACAAGTTAAGATGAAAGTGTAATAATTGATTTTGCAATATTGAACCATCAGTTCAGTGAACAGAAATCCTTGGTCATGTCCATTTTTTTGTATTTGGGTAAAATTCAATTTCCTTATATATATATATATTTGATTTTCTAATATATTTTTTCAAGATTTTATTTATTTATTTGACAGAGAGAGACACAGCGAGAGAGGGAACACAAGCAGGGGGAGTGGGAGAGGGAGAAGCAGGCTCCCCGCAGAGCAGGGAGCCCGACGCGGGACTCGATCCCAGGACCCTGGGATCATGACCTGAGCTGAAGGCAGTCGCTTAACCAACTGAGCCACCCAGGCGCCCTGATTTTCTAATATTTTTATTTAAGATCTTTCTCACTCATTTTCATAGGGGACTTATTTTCTAGGTTTAATTTTTGTGCTATTTTTATTAGGATGTGCTATCAGAATTATCATGCCTTCAAAAAGTATTTGAGGTTTTCCACTTCCTCTGGACTCTAGTATAGTTTGAATAGCATAGTAATTACCTTGTTTTTGAAAATTTGAAAGAATTTGCCTATGAAACCATTTAGACCTGGCACCTTTTCTGAGAATGATTCTATTACAACTCTCCTTATTATTTATTTCTGTGGTGATTTGTTTACTCAGATTTTCTCCTTCTTATTAATTCAGTTTTGCTAATTTATATTTTCCTTAAAATGCACCATCAGATTTTCAAATATATAAGCTTAGGGTTGTGCAAAGAAGTCTGTTATAATTCTTTAAATTTTTTTTTCTGTAACTGAGAATATATTTTCTTTATCACTTCTGTTTTAGTATATTTGTGGGTTTTTTCCTCTGATTAAACTAGCTAGTGATTTATTTGCCTTATTGATTTTCCCTACAAGCACCATTTCTGGAGCAATTTATCAGTTTTACTGGTTGTTTTCTCATTTATTATTTTCAGTTTTTATTTTTATTAATTCCTGCCTTCTGCTTTCTTTGGGCTTGTATTTTTATTCTTTCTGCTTACTGTATATGAAATTTAGCCCTTAAAATAAATATTTGAACTATGAAAAGAAACAACACCCGAAGCAATTGATGAGACCGTACTGCTGACAGACTGAATCTGGATGAAGAATGAAAAGTGTGGATGGGGGCAATAAAGAATTTTGGCTTTGAAGATAGCTTCCTAGCTTTTTAGCTAGACTGTTCTGAGATACATAATGAGAAAAACTTGCTGAATTACTGATGAATCCCATAGAAGGCTTTCCTCTTTGGATTGCTACCCAACACTGGTAATACAAGCAAACTTCAGAGATATTGTGGGTTCGATTCCAGACTACTGCACTAAAGTGAATATTGAAATAAAGTGAACCAAACGAATGTTTTGGTTTCCCAGTGCATAAAAGAGTTATGCTTATACCAGACCATAGACTACTAAGTATTCAATAGCTTTATGTCTAAAAAAATAATGTGCATACCTTAATTAACAAATACTTTAATTCTGGGGCGCCTGGGTGGCTCAGTTGGTTAAGCGACTGCCTTCGGCTCAGGTCATGATCCTGGAGTCCCGGGATCGAGTCCTGCATCGGGCTCCCTGCTCGGCAGGGAGTCTGCTTCTCCCTCTCACCCTCCTCCCTCTCATGCTCTCTGTCTCTGTCATTCTCTCTGTCTCAAATAAATAAATAAAATCTTTGTAAAAAAAACCAAATACTTTAATTCTAAAAAAATGGTAACCATCATCTGAGCTTATAGGAAGTCCTAATCTTTTTGCTAGTGGAGGGTCTTGCCTCCATATTGATGGCTGCTGACTAATCAGGGTGCTGGTTGCTGAAGGTTGGGGTAGCTGTGGCAGTTCTTAAAAATAAGACAACAGTGAAGTTTGCTGCATTGGTTGACTCCTTTTCACAAACGATTTCTCTGCAGCATGCGATGCTGTTTGATAGCATTTTATCCAAGTAGAGTTTCTTTCAAAATTGGAGGCAATCCTCCAAACCCTGATGTTGCTTTATCAACCAAGTTTATGTAACATTCTATCTAAATCCTTTGTTGTCATTCCAGCAGTCTTCACAGCATCTTCACCAGGAGTAGATTCCATCTCAAGAAACCACTTTCTTTGCTCATCCATAAGGAGCAACTCCTCCGAGCACCTGTGTGGTTCAGTTGGTTGGGCGGCCAACTCTTGATTTCCGCTCAGGTCATGATCTCAGTGTCCTGGGATCGAGAGCCCCGCACCAGGCTCCACACTCAGCAGAGAGTCTGCTTGAGGATTCTCTCTCTGCCCCTCCCCCCACTTGTGCTCTCTCTCTCTCTCTCTCTCTCAGATGAATAAATGTTAAAAAAAAGCAACTCCTCATCCATACAAGTTTTATCATGAGATTGTAGCAATTCAGTCACATCTTCAAGCTCCACTTCTAATTCCAGTTCTCTTGCTATTTCCATCACATCTGTAGCTACTTCCTCCACTAAAGTCTTGAACCCCCCAAAGTCATCCATGAGGGTCGGAATCAACTTCTTTCAAACTCCTGTTAATGTTGATGTTTTGACCTCTTCCCACGAATCACAGATGTTCTCAACAGCATCTAGAATGGTGAATCCTTTCCAGAAAGTTTTCAATTTACTTTGCCTAGATCCATCAGAGGAATCACTACCTATGACAGCTCCTGGCCTGATGACATATATTTCTTAAATAACTAGACTTGAAAGTTGAAATGACCTTGATTCATGGGCTGCAGAATGGATGTTGTGTTAGCAAGTATGAAAACAACATTAATTCCATTGTACTTCTCCATGAAAGCATTTGTATGACCTGGTATACTTTCAATAAGCAGTAATATTTTTTAAAAGAATCTTTCTCTGAGCAGCAGGTCCCAACAGTAGGCTTAAAATATTTGGTAAACCATGTTGTAAACAGATGTGCTGTCATCCAGACTTTGTTGTTCCACTGATAAAGCACAGGCAGAGTAGATTGAGCATAACTCTTAAGGGCCTTAGGACTTTTGAACTGGTCAGTGAACATTAGCTTCAACTTAAAGTCACCAGCTGCATTAGCCCCTAGCAAGAGAACCAGCCTGTCCTTTGAAACTTTGAAGACAAGCATTGACTTCTCTTCTCTGGCTATGAAAGTCCTAGATGGCTTCTTCCTCCAGTAGAAGGCTGTTTTCATCTACATTGAACATCTGTTGTTTAGTGTAGCCACTTTCATGAATGATCTTAGGTGGATCTTCTGGAGAACTTGCTGCAGCTTCTACATTAGCACTTGCTGCTTCCCCTTGCACTTTTTAATGCTGTGAAGATGGTTTCTTTTCTTAAACCTCATGAACTAACCCTGCTAGCTTCCAACTCTTCTTCTGCAGTTTCCTCACCTCTCTCAGCTTTCATGGCATCCAAGAGAGTTAGGGCCTTACTCTGGATTAGGCTTTGGCTTAAGGGGATCTTGTGGCCAGTTGGATCTTCTAGCCAGACCACTAAAACTTTCTCCATATCAGCAATAAGGCTGTTTTGCTTTCTTATCATTCATATGTTCACTGGAGTAACACTTTTAATTTCCTTCAAGAACTTTTCCTTTGCATTTACAACTTGGCTAAATGCTTGGTGCAGGAGGCCTATATTTTGGCCTGTCTCAGCTTTCAACATGCCTTCCCTTACTGAGCTTAATTATTTCTATCTTTTGATTTAAAGTGAGAGACATGCAACTCTTCCTTTCACTTGAACACTATACGGTTATTAATTGGCCCAATATCAATATTGTTGTGTCTCAGGAAATAGGGAGGCCCAAGGAGAGGGAGAGAGAGTGGGGAATGGCTGGTTGGTGGAACAGTCAGAACACACATTTACTGATTTACTTTGTTGTCTTATACAGACATGGCTTGTGGCATCCCAAAATAATTACAATAATACATAATTACAATAATAATGTAAAGGATCACTGATCATGATCACATGACAAATATAAGAATGATGAAAAAGGTTGAAATATTGAGAGAATTACCACAATGTGACACAGAGACATGAAGTGAGCAAATGCTGTTGGAAAAAAATGGTACTGATAGACTTGCTGGATGTCGGGTTGCCACAAATCTCTAATCTGTAAAAAATACAATATCTGAGGGACACCTGGGTGGCTCAGTCATTAAGCGTCTGCCTTCAGCTCAGGTCATGAGCCCAGGGTCCTGGGATTGAGTCCCACATCGGGCTCCTTGCTCAGTGGGGAGCCTCCTCCCTCTGCCTGCCATTCCCCCTGCTTGTGCTCTCTCTCTGACAAATAAATAAATAAAATCTTTAAAAAAAATACAATATCTGCAAAGTGCAATAAAGCGAAGCACAATACAATGAAGTATGCCTATAAATGATTAGCCCTTCACCAAGTTCCGTGTGTTTTTAGGCTAAACTTTAAGCTCTGTCTTCAAGTTTGTCTATTAAAAATGTCTTAAATTTAGTAGGTACCAATTCAGTGTTTTACTTGCATAAGCACAACTTATGTATTTGATCAAGGCTTTTACACTTATAATATTCATTTTAGGGTCCTATTACATTAATTAAATATTAATGCTCTAAGCATATTTTTCATAGCCTTCTCTGTTTCTTCTCCACTGGAGAATATTGCTAGAAATTAAAAAATAGTGTGGTTTATTATCCATGTCATTGGCATTGCATTTTGATGATAAATTATTTTTAGAAAATGAAAAAAAGATATATAAGTAGAAGAATCCCCTCTGGGTCTCCTCATGTGTTCCTCTGAATAGCAATTTTATATTTCCTCACTGTTTTTCCTGAGATTATTACATATCTTCCACAGGCATCTATAAAATACTAAGCCATAGTCTTAAATATTCGAGATACTTTCTGATGAGCTTCTAATGAGATTTTTTTGAAAATACTGTATGTGGTGTAGACATGCTCACACAATAGTAGTTTGAAGAAAACAGTTTTCAATATGTATAAGGCATTTATAATATTTATTTCTTCTATTCTTTAATTGTCACAACAGGGCATATTGGGACAGTCAGTGTGTTTAAATTTATGACTTTTCTGGATGAGAAAGCAAAGATTAATGAGTTCTTGGCACATTGTGAGGATGAGAATGTCTCAACTACCGTTACAATAATCTAGAGATAGTGAGGGATGGCAAAGCTGACCCACAGAAGCTCAAGGGTGTGGGATGGAGACCTCGGAAGCTACTGAATTACTATTATGTGTTTTTGCCAATGTATAGACAGCAATCAAAGTTGGCTTCAAGACTTTGGAACTGAGTAAATAGAACATTAATGGCTCATTTGGCACATATAGAGCATTTTGGAAGCTCTCTTTCTTCAGGAGGAGAAGGGGTTAAAATGATAAACTTGGGTTTGGAATGCTGAGTTTTTGGTAGTATATGGACCTCTGAGTTGAAATGTCCTATAGGCAACTGGTGATGTGGAGCTAGAGCACAGAGAAAAGGTCAGCACCAGAGAGCCATCTCTGAGAATCATCCCAGAGGTTACTACTGAAGACACCAATAAAAAGAAGAGACTTTGTCACCTGTCTAGTTAATATTGTTGAATTCAGAGTCAAGTTCAATTTAGGACCGGAACTGTCAAAATTAGACTATGAGATAGAGGAAGCAAATGTTCCCAGAGCTCAACTTGGTGGATTAGGATGAGAAACTCTGAAACCTAAATCTGAAAAATAGCAGAGGGTGGCTGAGAGGAAGTGTGGCTAGAGACATAGCAGAATGAATTCAGAGCCAAAGGGAATTAGAGATGGAGCGACATTCAAGAGTGAGGCAGGAGAAGCAAGTAAGCAAAAGAAGGAAGTTTCTCGGCTGATTATATATCTGGCCCTATCGAATTTGCTGTCTTTTCTAGCTGACTCTTGCTCAAAGGTTAATTCTTGGATGGCCAACCTGCTTTATTTTGTAGGATTCTTTTTTTTTTAAGATTTATTTATTTATTAGAGAGGGAGAGAGAGGAGGAGAGGGGACAGAGGGAAAGGGAGAGAGAATCTCAAGGAGACTCCCCACTGAGTGTGGAGCCTGGTGCTGGGCTCCATCTCACCACCCCGAGATCACTACCTGAACCAAAACCAAGAGATGGATGCTCAACAAACTGAGCCACCCAGACGCCCCTGTAGGATTCTTATATTATGAGAATAAATAAATCCTTAGAGGGAGAATGTGGAAAGAGAAGGTTAGAACGTCAAAGATTGAATCTGGGAATATAACTTGAATAGGGGTGTCAAAAACACAGAAAAAGAAACAGGAGTGTATAATGTATGGAAGCCAAAGTTTTAATATCCAGCTCGTGATTAAGTGGTAAAGGGTTTAAAGAGGACAAGGACATAGATTATTTGGTGGGTTTTGTGATCTGGTGATCAGGAGATCATAGACAAGCTTCCAGTGAGCCATTCCTGTAGACTGAAGATTGTAAGCCAGCTGATGGGAGTGAGGACCTGGAGGTATGCAGATGGAAACAGCATTACCAAATGAAAGGAAAGACATTTCCCTTTAAGGGAAAAGGGAAGATCCAGACATAGGAGATAGAAACAATGATGGTAGAGAGGAAGGGCCCCCAATCCCACAGAAATGACAGAAATGAAAAACCCTAGGAAAGCGCTTACCTCCACAGACAAAACATGACTTTTCCCTTGGGCCTGGACAAAAGAATACTGTCCTGGGTACACTGATATCGAGAATAAGGTTGAAAGTAGATGAGGAAATGTATTAAAATCTTTGATTAATCCTAAAGTTCACTGAAAGCAGAATAGAAACAAATAAGTAAAAATCTAGTTAAGCTTTATACAAAAAATAACATGTAATGAACAAACCACAGACTGGGAGAAAAATCTCTGCAAAACATATAAAGGACAGGTATCCAGAATATATAAAGTACACCCAAAACACAATAAGCAACAAGCAACTTGATTTAAAAATGGCAAAAGATCTGAACAGACATCTTACTAAAGAAGATAACTCCCGGCAAATAAACATATGAAAAGGTGCGCAACATCCTATGTCATCAGGGAACTGCAAGTTTAAACAATGATGAGATATCATGAAACACCTATTAGAATGTCTAAAATTTGGGGTGCCTGGGTGGCTCAGTCGGCTAAACATTTAAGTCTTGACTTCAGCTAAGGTCTCACAGTCGTGAGATCAAGCCCTGTGTTGGGCTCCGCGCTGGGCTTGGAGCCTACTAAAGATTCTCTCTCCGTTGCCCTCTGCCCCTCCCCACTGCTTGCTTGCTCTCTCCCGCTCAAAAAAAAAAAAAAAAAAAGATGTTTAAAATTCAAGACACTGATAACAGCATTTGTTGACGAGGATGTGGAGCACCAGGAACTTCTGTTCATTGCTGGTGGAAATGCAAATTGGCACAGGCACTTTGGAAGATAGTTTGGCAATTTCTTACGAAACTAAAATACTCTTCCCATGCAATCCAGCAATCATACTCCTGGATATTAAGCCAGATGAGTTGAAAACATGTCCACACAAAAACCTACACATGAATGTTTATAACAGCTTTATTCATCATTGCCAAAACTTGGAAGCAACCAAGATGTCCTTCAATAGGTGAATAGGTCAACAAACTGTGGTACATCCATATAATGAAATATTTTTCAGTGATAAAAAGAAATTAAAAGCTATCAAGACATGAAAAGACATGAAGTCACCTTAAGCGGATATTGCTAAAGGAAAGAAGCCAACCTGAAAAGACTGTATACTGTATGATTCCGACTATATGATGTTCCTGCAAGGGCAAAATTATGGAATCAGTGAAAAGATCACAGGCTACCAAAGCTTTGGGGAGACAGAGGAAGAGATGAATAGGCAGAACACAGAATTTTTAGGTCAATGAAATGATTCTGTGTGACACTATAATGGTAGATACATGACATTATACATTTGTCAAAGCCCATAGAATATGCAACCCAAAGAGTGAACCCTAATGTAGACTATGGACTTCAGTTAATAATAATATATCAATATTGGCTCATTAATTGTAACAAATATACCACACTAACGTAAGAGGTTAATGCTGAGCGAAACTGTGTGTGCTAGGGGAGGGAGGGAGGTTTATGGGAAATCTCTGTACTTTCCACTCAACTTTTTTGTTGTCTTGTCTAAAAAATAAAGTCTATTAATTTAAGAAAGAAAGACTGAAAAAAGGAATGGAGTACTGATACATGCAACAACATGAATGAGCCTTGAAAACAGTATGCTAAGCAAAAGCAGACAGACACGACAGGCCACATATTATGTGCGTCTATTTATATGAAATGTCCACTACTTTAAGAACCAGGAGTTATAAAAAAGAACGAACTAGATAAATAAGATGGTGAAAGGGAGGATCCTGTTACTATAATAGGAGGAAATAGTGTGAATATGTTCTACATTTAAAGAAAAACTAATGTGTTTCTCATTAGAAAATAGCCTAAGAGGAATTTTTCTGTTCATACAATGATTATGATGTTATAAGGTTTTTCTAGCATCAAGGTGTTGATACCAAGACTAAATTACTATGCAGTGTAGCTTCCTGCATTTATACCTGTGCTTGGTAATTGGAGAAATAATAATGACCTTAATAGCTAGAACTCAAGAATGGCTGGGTCAAACTGTAGCTCAAACTGACTTCTTACACAAACTCTGAGTTACAAAAATGAATGGAGTAAATAGGCAGAATGAGATATGTAGGTCAACCTGCTTATAAAAATAACCTTGACAGGGTTATATAGGTAGATATTGTTGTGAAATTTCTTTATACCATGAGAGGGAGTAGGCCCAAGTTTACTGGGTCGTAATATCTATTTATCTTAGACAAAGCAATCATGGCTTGTAGGGCTGTTGGACTGTATCAAATAGATGACAATTGCTAATTATCAAATAAGATTCATGATTTGCAAAAATGGAAGATGGTTATTATTCTTAGAATAAAAAGAGTGCTTAGTAAGTAGTAAAAAAATAGAATGTCCTGTAAAAAATAAGCAAAGACACAAATAGGCCATATTAAAAAACAGAGATAACCAACAAGTTATGGAAATTATAACCAACAAATTTGGAATTATGAAATTATTATCAATATCATTGGTAACCAAATAAATGTAAGTTAATGCAAAAATGAGTGCTGATTTAATCTGTCAGACAAAATTTAAAAAGAATAATAATACCCAATGTTGTACAAGGAGAGGTAAATGAATTCTCTGATGACTGTTAGTGGGAGTTTAAATTGGTAGAGAATTTTTGGAAGAGGAGTAGGCAATAGCTGTTAAGATTTTTTTTAATGCACATTTTCTTCAACTAAAATTTCACTTCTAGGAATCTGTCCAACAGAAGTATCGTCCAAGTGCACAAAGTTGTATTTATAAGAAAGTTCACGGCAGTGTTATTTGTAATAGAGAAAACTTGGAAACAACATGAATGTCAATTAATGGGTACATTCACCTCCTAGAATATTCAGCAAAGATTAAAAAGAAATAAGTAGATTTCTTTGAACGGACATGTCAAGTTTTCCAAGATATAATGCCAAGTAAAAGAGAAGGTATAAAACATAACCTATAGTCTGATCCCGCTTATGTTTACAAACACCCCCAAAACTCAATATTGTATGTAGGCAGTTAATGAAAAAAAGGTCCAGAAGAATACTATAAATGTCTCTTAAGGTCGTTCATTGGGAGGGGAGTAGTTAGCAGGATAGTAAATGAAGAGGCATCTGTAGATATTTTATTGTATACCCTTCTATACTGTTGGATTTTTTTTAACAAAAACTAAAATTTGTGTAATACTAGGAGTTATTAAAAAATGTACATGCATATTAACAAATTAATATTAGTAAAGCACTGGGAATATTTCCTGGTAGAGAGAAAGTGCTATGTAAGTGTGTGTTAAGTTAAATAAATAAGTTCAAATGTTAGGGCTTTATCCTAAGAAAATAATTATGAGATGTGTGAAGATTTAATTGCAAGGATATTTAACCCTAAGATTGTTAAAGTTAGAAGCAACCTAAATGTCCAGCAGTAGATGACTAAGTGAAAAATATTAATCCATACAGTGAGTGAGATTTTTGAATGAAAATTTTTAACAGCTATATTGAGATATATTTTACATGTCATAAACGCACCCATTTCAAAGAACAATTCAATGATTTTTAGTAACTTCATGAGTGGTGCAACAATCAGCAGTTTTAGAACAGACCCCTAATAAGTTCCCTTATCTCATTTACAGTTAATCTCATTACCACCACTAGCCCGGGCAACCAATAACCCACTTTCTTTCTGTATAAATTTTATTTTTCTGGACTATACAATGGGATATTCTGCATTGGTCATAATAAGTGATAGCTAATTATAAAAAGTGAAAAAAGTAGATAAAATATTACATATAGGATTAGCGTATTTGAATTTATATGGCGAGAGAGAGGAAAATTTGAATGGCAGTCTCCAAAATGTTCATAGTGGTTACCCTTGAACAGTAGAAATATGAGTGCTTTTTTTTTTTTCTGTTGAAATCTTATGATCCAAAAAAGACAATTCAAATTATCTTGGAAAGGACATGGCTCCTGAAATGGGTTCTTTCAGTAAATGAAGAGGCATGGCTCCTGAAATGGGTTTTCCCGTCAACGCAGTGAGTAAGAGAGTGGGAATTTAGAAGTGCCTCGGGATATGAGAAGGTTGTTTTTCTAAAGTCTCCCACGTCGGGAATGGGAGCGAATAGAAATAAGGTTATCAGATAATATGCATGATTCAAGTGCTCAGCAGACCAGAGCCTGCAAAAAAGTCCAGGAGAGTAGGCCCTGATGCTGCCAGGCTGCCTGCCAGGAATCAGCCCCAGCCTGTCTACCCTTGGATAAGCTTGGCTTCTTAGGGATCTTTTAGCCAATACTAGCCTCAGGAAGAGAGGTGAAGATAGTGGAAGGGAGATTATTCCAATTTTCCTGGGGTCCCAGCTTTGATACCCAGGGGCAGAAGCAGGAGTACCTACATGCCCATCTCCTCAGAAGGAAAAGCAGAAGAGTAAGTTTCTTTCTTTCTTTCTTTTTTATTTTAAGATTTTATTTATTTGTCAGAGAGAGAGAGTGCACAAGCAGGGGGAATGGCAGGCAGAGGGAGAAGCAGGCTCCCTGATGCGGGACTCAATCCCAGGACCTTGGGATCATGACCTGAGCTGAAGGTAGACGCTTAACCTACTGAGCCACCCAGGCACCCCATAAGTTTCTCTGTCTACTTTATTTGCTGCCTTGCTCTTCCTCATCTTTTGTGAATGAAATGCACCCCCGTCCCTTCTCTTTAGAGGGTTAATTCTTTTTTTTAATTTTGTTTAAAGATTTTATTTATTTATTTTTGAGAGAGAGGGCGTGAGCACGAGCAGGGGGAGGGGTAAAGGGAGAAGCAGTCTCTCCACTGAGCAGGGAGCCCAAGGCGGGGCTTGATCCCAGGACCCTGGAATCATGACCTGAGCCGAAGGCAGACGCTTAACTGACTGAGCCACCCAGGCGCCCCTAGAGTGTTAATTCTTAAAGAAACAATTTCCAAAAGTATGTGTTGAATCAATCTATTCATGCCAATGTTCTTTCAAAGAAAGTGGGGACTTTATGTCTCTGTGTATTTTTGGGAGACTGTTTTCTTCAAAGAGGGCACAGGTGACATTTGAAATAAAAATCTGACCTATTGTCTTTACTGAATTTGCCTAGGAAGAAAATTGCAGTGAACCAAACTATACCTCTGGAAGCAGGAATTTTCTTTGGAGACTCTAGAAAACTTCAGACTCATTTTTTACTATTTTATTTATTTATTTATTTAAGATTTTATTTATTTATTTGTCAGAGGGAGAGAAAGAAAGCAAGCACAAGCAGGGGGAGCGGCAGGCGGAGGGAGAAGCAGGCCCCACTGAGCAGGGACCCTGACGTGAGACTCTATCTCAGGACCCAGGGATCATGACCTGAGCCAAAGGCAGACGCCTAACCAATGAGCCACCAGGCGCTCTTCATTTTTTTACTATTTTAAATATTCTATTCTTAAAATATGTGGAAGGTGTTTCATTATGTGAAAATAATGTGACTGCCTCCATATTTTGATACCTTATTTTCCAAATTACTCTACTTGAAGGCTTTATTTAATGTTCGAGTTACATCTCCTGTTTCAAATCGGTGGGGTCCACCCAGCTCAGTGACGTTTTGCCTTATAGTTCCTGCCAGAGGGCGGGAGGGACCTGCGACTGCAAATCACAGGGTCAGCGCAGAGGCAGATGTTGCCTGATGGTGGGAAGACCTTCTCTCACCCATGACTTTAGCGGATAGTGATGTGGTTCTTCAAGCTATTTGCCTTCAGGAGTGAAGTCCATAAAGGGGATGGCCCGAGGCCCCTCAAAGAATCTCCAATGTAGACCTCCAGTGTCCTTTAATGATGAATAATTGGACCAGCCCTGCCCAGGAGGCTTTAATAACCTTTCTCTGTGGTCTGTAAGTTTGAAAAGGCTCAGTACCTACTGTCTTTCTTTAGGACATTGATGGAAGGTCCCAGTGCTCCCCTTTTATGCTTATTAGTGACACTTCTCATGAGTTTCTAGGGCTAAAGGGACTTCTCTGCGCTGTTAAATGATTTTCAGTTTAACTCCCTTTCCGAGTGGTATGTTGTAAAGATTAATTAGCCAATGTTCATAAAGTGCTTTCAAGCTGAAAAGCACTGCACAAGGGTGTACAGACTCAATAGCTTCTTAGTCATCAAGGTTTTTTTAGACCTTTTGTATTCAGAAACTGGATGATGAAGGCCAAATTAGTATTTTTTCTTGGAGGAGGGGGACTTCAAAAGGAGAAGAATAGAGCAATATCACTCTTTCTTTGTTTAAAAAAAAGACATCTGTTGCACTGGGACTGAAAAAAAGACATAAAAATTTTTATTTTTCATTATCTCCTATTTCCATACTGCTTCTGCTTCTTCTCACTTCCTCCTTTCAAAATGCATTTGCCTGATTCTCCTGGATATTTATTTAGAAACTCATTGGATCATACTGTCATGTAGGTGTCCATAGTGGAACTGACTCTGGCCTCAGAGTGTTGAGTTGTTCTACCAATAAATGACACAGGGAAATCATTCTCTTTATAAATCAAGATCCCCTCCCAGTTTGCAATGTGTCATAAGGGTATAATATTGTCTCCATCCTCAGTAATCTTTGGCAAATATATTTAGAGTTCTATATGATTCAGTTAAGCCTTTGATTGAGGCTGGAAAAGTACAGACTGGCCACCAAAGACAGAAAGAGGTCCTAGGAGAAACAAGAGACAAAGATGGATAACCTACAAAGAATTAGATTGACAGCTGACTATTTTAGCAGCATCAGCTGCACATGATAAGAGAATAATATCTTCTAAGTATGGAGAAAAATAGCTGTCAACCTAGAATTGTATACCAAACTAAATTACCTTTAAAGATTGATCATAGAATAAGAACATTTTTATACAAAACAAAAATAACACATTTACCAGCAATGCTAAAGGATATCCTAAAGGATTCAAAAAGAGAAAAATTATTCCAGAAGGACAGAAGGAGATGCTAGAAGGAATGAAGAGGAAAAAATTGGTAAACATGTGGGTAAATCTAAATAAAGCATGAACTAATAATAATAATGTGCAGTTTGTAGTAACAAATAAGATAAGCAAAAAAAGTAACATATATAACAGGAAGGTAAAAGTATTCCAGTGTCTTTATCTTATTTGGAAGGAGGCTAAAGATGTTATTTAGATTTTATTAAGTATATACATAGACTTTCTAGTTTTAATCACTAAAATAAAGGAAATGCCATGTAGTAGAGGGGGGAATCAATGGAATGAGACAATAAAATAAATAGCAACTAACTCAGTAAAAAGGGAATAAAGAAATTTAACATGGATCTCAGTAACTGTTCCTGGGGTTCTTACCCTACAATTACAAATACTAATTAACTATGTCAGGGAGTTCATATCAATACACCTACAGGATAAATGAAAAATGAAATAGTCTTTTTTTAAATTTTTTTAAGATTTTATTTATTTATCAGAGAGAAAGAGAAAGAAAGAACAAAAAAGAGCAAGAAAAAAGAGCTGGGCAAAGAAAGAGCAGGGGGAGGAGGAGGGTCAGAGAGAGGGACAAGCAGATTGTCCGCTGAGCAAGGAGCCCAATGTGGGGCTCCATCACAGGACCATGGGATCATGACCTAAGCCGAAGTCAGACGCTTAACTGACCGAGCCACCCAGGCACCCCAAAAATGAAATAGTCTTAATGATATGTGAACAGCTGTTTCTGGCTTGGGATGAAATGTTCACTAACAGCCTCATCTTGATGACACAGGACATCGGTTATGGGAGAGGAACCACAAATGTAAGGAACACACGTCTTTCATAATGGACAGTAAGCCTGCAAGACCTCTTCCCCAGAGAGAGATACTCCCTTAATGATACTTCATAGTAAACAAGTCTGCTCTTCGCTCTGGAAAAAGATAGGGTTTCCCAAGGCTGTTCATTATACAAACACCTTTGAAAGATAGAGCAGTGCCTTTGCTTGTAAGCTGTGCAGAAATGTGAGAGACCTATGGAGAGATATCTCCCAACAAATTTGAGTAAGTTTCTAAAGCCTCAGTTTTCCCATCCGAAAAATGGTATAAATGGTATGACCTATGTGATTACAAGGATCAGAGGGTAGAGCACATATAAAATGCTTAACATCATATCCAAGGACTGTGTCAATATCAATTACTACTACAAATGGTTATTTCTTGAATAAAATATGAGCATGTTTATTGAATTCTTTGTTTTACAGCTCATGGATGTTTCTACTGATTAGAATCACCAAATATTAGAACTAAAAAGGAAAGATTAGCCAGTGAAACCAGGCATTTTATAGATAAGGAAATAGGTTCAGAAAGGTTAAATGACTTTTTGGCTTTCACACAGAAAAGCCATACAAAGGACAACGGTCATCTAATTTAAAATTCACATTCTTTTTAATTATACACAACGCTTGGAGCTCAGTAAATATTGGTATCACAAATGAGTTGAAGCAAGCCCAGGTATATTAGAAAACATTTCACGTGGGGTGCCTGGGTGGCTCAGTCGTTAAGCGTCTGCCTTCAACTCCGGTCATGATCCCAGGGTCCTTGGATCAAGTCCCACATTAAGCACCCTGCTCAGTGGGGAGTCTGCTTCTCCCTCTACCCCTCGCCCCTGCTTGTGCTCCCTCTCTCGCTGTGTCTCTCTCTGTCAAATAAATAAATAAAATCTTTAAAAAAAAAAAACATTTCACATATTCATTTGGTCATTCTCTCTACCTACTTGCATAACCTACAAACCATATTAAACATGGTCTCTGAAGGCAAATAAATACAGGAAAGAAGGAAGGGAGTGAGAGAGGAAGGATAGAGGGAGGGAGGGAGGAAGAGAAGAGGAAAGAAAGAAAAGAAAAGAAAAGAAAAGAAAGGAAGGAAAAGGAAGAGAGTAAAATAACCCGTATCTCCTCCTCCCCTCCACCTCCATCATAGTCACTGCCTCCACAACAGAGAAAAAACAGGAAACAAAAGAAAAGTGCTTTCTGTGTGTGTAGGTAATGTTGAAAGTGGCCCCATTCTGGCTAACAACAGGGAAATTCTGGCAGAATATTTGGCAGCTTTATGTCAATAGCTTTATCCGGGCTTAGCAACAAACTTCCTAAGGCATGAGGGGGAGTAGTAAGGAAAGGGAATGAGGGGGTGACAGAAATAGCACCTCGTTCTAGGAGGCAGCATGTTGTAAGGAATGATCATCAGTTGTAGAAGAAGATGACCTGAGTTCCTGTGTGAGTTTGAGCAAGTTACTGAATTTCCTGATCTCTAAAATGTACTTAAAGTCTCTCCGTGAGAAGTTGATGTGCTATTCAGATGACGAAATGAAGTGAGCGTGTCTGGCACCTAGTAGGTCCTCATTAAACAGAAGTTCGAACCAAATTCAGTGAAGGAATTTATCCTGGAAAGATGTGTCAAAAATCAACTCACTGGTTTTGTACGTCTATCTACTCCCAATCCTGCCGTTTGTCTTTCTTCAAGAGCGGTGTTGCCGTATTAGCTTCTACAGCATTGTGCTACACTTCCTGGGACCCGAGGTCAGAGTTGAGTAAGCCCAGGCAGCCAAAGCAAGATTTTAATAGGAAAGAAATGATAGGGAATGTGGATTGTCCTTCATCTTTTGTCTTTCTCAAGCCCTCTGCAAAATCACCTTCCACTCTAGGTAATTGTGTTCTGCGGGTCCCACCGGCGTCTCCCGCGGCTCCTGCTATTCTCATCCCTCACCCATGGTGAACACTGCACTTCCGCCTTCGGGGCATGCAGGAGCGGCTCTGTTTTGCCACTGCTCTGTACCTCTTCACAGGACATTGCAGTGTGGGGTGTGTGTGTGTGTGTGTGTGTGTGAGAGAGAGAGAAAGAGACAGGAAAGGAGACGGAGGGAGGGAGGAAGAGGATGGAACAAAACATGCCCTTTTCCTTAGAGAAATCCCAAAGCAATCTTGCTCGTCACAATGTTCTATGTTGCGAAGAGTCTAGGGAAATCGTTCCTTTGGTTTTTACTTGGGGCATTTTCTCTCTCTTTGGAATCAGAGATTCCAGAGATGAATTTGAGTGAGAGTGTCAGGCAGTACTGATAAGTGATGATGAAATGAGGAGCAAGTCTTTGTTAGGATGGAGCCCACCACACCGAGCTGTTTCTTCCCATAGGAGAAGTGTGCTCTCTGAAAGGATCCCCAACCTTTCCTCAAACAGGCTTCTGTAGGATCATCCCACACATTTGCATTCACATCCAGTTATGTCAACAGAATAGTGGGCACAATTTGAGTTCTTTTGCACGAGGCTATTAGGCCCTGTGGCCCCTAAGTTCCTACTGGGCCAATCTACCAGGCATACTGAAATTTGTAGCTAGCGGTGTGCTAGGGTCAAGCTGAGAACCCTGGTAAAGATACACATGTACAAGGAAATTGACTCAGAGCCTGCAGCCCTCCAAATATGAATGTGGACACTTGCCTTACATTTTAGATATATGAGTTGATTCATTTATTCCTTTTTCACTGATCAAAGAAGGAATACACAGATGATTTAGGTACAGTTCCTGTATTAGTCATCATTGTTGCTTCACTATATGTGCTCATAGATGTTACTGTCCCTAGTTAAAGCTTGATTGAGACCATCTTAGAGTCAACTCTGAAAAATATCCCTTCTAAAGTAAAGATACTCGTATCAGTAATTCCATACTCAATTTCTGTGTTGAAAAGAAAGTATTATAATCAGGCCAATGCAAGGAATATAGCATTTGGTGCAGTAAGGTTTTAATGTTCTTAACACTCTCTCTGCCCCCAGGTTATGCAGATGTATCTTCCATTTTGTGGAATTGCCATATCTAATGCTCAGCTCTTTGCTGCCTCAAGGAAAGAATATGAAAGAAGCAGGGTGAGTAGAAAGAAACTCTGTTCACAACCCTCCAAGCTCTCTGACTTTCAAGGGTCTGTGAGTCATCATGTCTTTTAAAAACAGCAGATGATGTTTGAATAGTACAGGAGTCCTTTTTATTTGTTTAATCCTTCAAGTTTATGGTTGAAGATATCTTTGAAGCAGTAAGTGCAAATGGAGTGTATACAAATTCTCTGTTGTTTGGGGCAAATAGTACCAGCTTCTTTTAAAAATGAAATTAATTTCACATCTGTACTGTAAGGTAGTAGATATACTCTTATTTGTAGCCTTGAAACAATAACACACTTTAGCTATATTTTTACAATTTAGTTTCTTTAAGAAGCAAGATATGTTACAAATGATTTCACCCCACCTCATAGATTTTGCTTTTGAATTGAAAGTTTTTCTGGAAGAGCACCACAAGAGAACTGGACAATAATGCAAACACTTTTATAGGATTATAAAGAAACACATACAAAGAGGGACTTTCACCAGCTATCCAGGTAAATAGGAAAGAGAGAAAGAGAGAAAAAGAAGAAAGGAAGGAAGGAAGGAAGGAAGGAAGGAAGGAAGGAAGGAAGGAAGGAAGGAAGGAAGAAAGGAAGGGAGGAAGGAAGACTGAAAAAAAATGCTAAACTATCAAATAGATATTAAATTATATTAGGCTCATAATACAATAGATACAGGTAAGTATAGATAGGTACAGTAGATAATAGTCAAGCAAACCAATAAAAAATAATATAGTATCAGGTAGTGATAAATGCTATAAAAATGAAATGAGATGAAGAGATAGAGATTGATCACTGAAGGCTAGTTTGAGAGGATGCTTATTTCAGAGCATGATCAAGAAGTTCTTTATAAGATGTTATTTGAACTGAGACCTGAATGAAATGAAGGAGCACAACTACCCAAAGATCAGGGAAGAGCATTCCAGATAGTGGAAATGTCAAGTTGAAAGGCACTAAACAGGCAAAAGCTTGGTCTGTGCATCTAAGGAGCAGAGAGGAAGAACTCCAATAGCCAAAACAGTACTTAAAAAGAAGGACAAAGCTGGAGGTACCACACTTCCTGATTTCAAACTATAATACAAAGCTCTTGTAATCAAAACAGTATGGTACTGGCACTAAACACAGACACGTAGACCAATGGAATAGAATTGAGAGCCCAGAAATAAACCCATGCATATACAGTCAACATATATTTGACAAGGGAGCCAAGAATACTAAATGGGGAAAATATAGTTTTTCTCACAAATGATGTTGGGAAAACTGGATATTCACATGAAAAAGACTGATATCAGACCCCTATCTTACACCACTCACAAAAATTAACTTGAAATGGATTAAAGATATATATGTAAGACATGGAACTAAAACTTCTAGAACAAAACATAGGGGAAAGGCTCCAGCAATTTTTTGGATCTGATACAAAAGCACATTTGTGATCATTTCACAACATGTGATATATCAAATCATCATATTTTACACCTTAAACTTACACAAAGTTATATGTCAATTATATCTCAATAGAGCTAGGAAAAAAAGAAACAATGTGACTGGGACTAGAGGAGCAAGAAGTGAGAAATTCCCTCCCAAATTAGTGGTGACATATACAAAGCTTATTGATGTGGGAAATGAGTGACAATGACTTTTGGCTTGTACACCTGGCAAGTAAACAGTTGGGTAAGGAGTCTAAAGTTTTGGTGAGATGTCAGGACTCAAGACTCGTCGTATTGGGGAATGATCAGTATATAGATGATACTTAAAAGTAGGGTACCGAGTGGGTCAATCTGGAGGAGAATCTGTAGATAAGAGAAAGGGAAAGGTCCAAGGATGAGCTCAGGAGCAAAAGAAGGCACTAGACGAAGGAGGGGGGCCAAGACAAGGGAAGTCAAGAAACAGGGAGTGTTCAGCTGTGGGAAGAGCCTCCAATGTCTGTTGAATTGCCCATCATCCAAGATTTTCTTCTCTTTTTCTCCCATTGTGGAGTTAGTCTGTATTATTTGTGAAACTTTTATCACTTGTTAGTAAAGCAACAATTTTTAATTAGAAACAGTAAAATTACTATGATGTGATTTGTCAGTGCAAGACTCAAGGCACAATTAGTTTTTCCTCTGAGATAAATGTTCTTGTATATGGGTCCCAGGGGCCCTATCCACACAGTCACAACAAATTGAAAAGTTAAATAATTGTTCAGTTAATATGATGCATCTGAAGAAATAGTCTGGATGATTAAGGAATAATGTTTTCCCCCTTAATAACAGGGAATTGTGTTGGTAATTATTCAGACAATTGCCTCATTTTTAATGTTATATTTAAATATGAAATTATTGCACATTGACTTCTTACAGCAATTTGCTGCCCAAATTTCAAACAGTCAGGATACACTCAAAACTTTTTTCACCTCCTGGTGTTTCTCCTCTTCAGGATCATAGAGCCACCCAGGCCCTTAGCTGTACTCAGAGGTTCTCTAATTTAAAGAAAATGCCACCAAGGATATTTGATCCTCTTTTAGATGCTCAGTGAACTAGACTCATTTCATGGATCCCTTAACTCATTCAAATGCTTTTTTACCTGAATAGACTCAGAGAAGAAATTTTCACATGTTTCCAATGGTTTCAGGACAAATCAAATTCATTACTAAAGTTGAAAATTGGTCATATCCCTGGGATGATCATCAACACCATCTACCTGAATAGAGGTGAATTTGAAAACCCACAAAATCCTTTTGTGAGAGGTCAGACCTGAGAGTGTACATCTTATTAAGTTCTGTTGAACGAAGCACCTTCTGGCCAATTCACTGGCTGTGTAATTTTCTGATTGCTGTCTGGTAGAAGCATAATACCTACTACCTGTACATAGCCCACTATTCTGAAATCTCTGGAAAGAGCCATGTTATTAAAAATTCCAAATAAATATTATTTCAATGCAAAAATTGCAAGCTAACTTAGCTGGATAAAATGAGAGGTTATTACCATTTGATTTTTAAGTGAGCATGCAGGTTTTCAAGTTAGTTTTCAAGTTAGTTTCAAGTTTTCAAGTCATTCATCTAAGGTTTTCTTTCTTTTAATTTGTGTTTTTCATTCTGTTAACAGAAATTTTAATGGTATTTTCTTTCCTGAGATATATTTTAGTATCTGTGTTTTCCTGGACAGGTGAGATGAAGCAATACTTCTTATGTAGAGGGATTAATGGGGATTTTATATATTTTTTGAAGGCTCTGAAGCTTAATTAGCATTCACCCCTATAATTCTTTCAGAGTTCTGTGAGAGATGTGTATTAGGGAAAATAAGTCTCAAGTCTGACCATGAACCTATTTCTTCCTGGGTGAGGAAGAGCTGCTTTGTAATTTTCTGAAATAAATGTTCTTTGGAGAGAATTTTCTGAAATAAATGTTCTTTGGAGAGAATCAGGTATTCATAATTTATAAAATGTTGGGTTTATACCTAGTTATGTTGCAGAAAAACTCCTGTGAAGTGGGGCTGGGGAGGGAAGCCTAGAGCTATAGCGGACTAAACGGGATTGTGTAGTCATTAGCTCCTCGGGAGATAGTCCTATAGCTGTATGTGGGATTTATACAGGATTATATGGATTGACACTATTATCAAGTTGTATTTTTCAGTTCAAAACTGTGTTATAAAACAAAATGATGGACTATGTCGAAACAATGATCAATGCTTTAAAAATTAGCCACACAAAAATATTTATATTTTATTACAGCAAACACCAAATGGAATTTTGAGAGGAAAAAAATTTTTTTTATTCAGTCCTATACCCACCTAAATACATCCATTTTATCTTTCCTAGGCTTTGCTAGAGGTTGTTAATGACCTCTTTGAAGAACAGACTGACCTGGAGAAAATTGTCAAGAAAATAATGCATCGGGCCCAAACTCTGTTGAAATGTGAACGCTGTTCTGTTTTACTCCTAGAAGACATTGAATCACCAGTAAGTCATCTTTTATCTGTCACACAGTGTTGAAGACTGTGTTAATGGACTGAAGTTTCATTTATTTGTAATTCAGCTTGTGAAATCTTTGCTTGAACCACTCGCTTCATGACTCTTCTAACCATGAGGTCACTTTTTATAAAATTAAAGTTTTTTTAAATTTCTTTTACATGTATTTTCCGTCTTGTTTTGCTGTCACCTTAGAAACATAGGCTCTTACGTTGATGGGGACCTTGGAGATCAATCCCAGCCCTGAGTATTTACAGATTACAGATTAGCTGGTTTGCCCCATGTCTCCCAGCTGAGTAGACGTTAGCTCAATGCCGGGCTCCCATCCTATTCCCCCAGCATGAGGAAGGCCGTTGGCATCTCTGGGTGTGGACTGCAGTCCAGACTGTGCTCCCCAGCCCTCTTATGAGGAGGAAGCAAACAAATGCTGGAGGAGCAGTGCCCTTTGCTTCTGGGGCTCGGACAGACTGTACTTGAGCTGAGAGGGGTGACAGGCCTCAGCTGGGCTGTGCTCTGCAGCAAAGGCTTGAAGGGTAGTTTCCAAGTTCTTTTCCTGTTGCTTCGGAGCTGGGGACGCTTGCACAGAGCACACACCAGGTGGAGGCGGCTCCTTGCCTCTTCCCTGCTGGGGTTCCTGTTACTCCAACGGCAGGCATCGAGCTAGTTCAAGGCCTCCGGCCTACAGCACCTTGGCTTTCAGGTTTCTGTTAAGCCCTTCAGCTCTTTGGGGGAAATCTGCTGGGTAAATATGCAACAGTATTGAAAATAATGATCATCATCAATCTAACTTCTTGAAAGTTAAATGTCTAAACCCTTAGCAGCAATTTAATATCTTTACTGTGAACTGTCTTCGAAGACCAGGAATTGTCTAGCTATTTAAGTACCGTTTTAATACTTCAGAGGATTATATTTTACTGTACTTTGCTTAGAAAAGGTTATTGTCTTTGCCTTCAGGTTTGTTTTCCTCCAAGAATAAGAACCTTAGGGTAAATTTTAGAGATGTAAAAATAAGTATCATAAAATTTACAACATGAAGTTTTTTTTTTAAGATTTTGTTTATTTATTTGACACACAGAGAGAGATAGTGAGAGAGAGAGCACAAGCAGGGGGGAGCGGCCGGCAGAGGGAGAGGGAGAAGCAGGCTCTCCGCTGAGCAAGGAGCCCAATGCGGGGCTCGATCCCAGGACACTGGGATCATGACCTGAGCTGAAGGCAGACGTTTAACCGACTGAGCCACCCAGGCGCCCCACAATGTGAAGTTTTAAAAAATCTATACATGTTTAAAATGTTGAGGCGTGTTTGCCCATATTTTAGCAGAGCTTGGCGTTACTTCTACATCAGCAGGTGTGGTTTAAACAAACGATAGCCTTGCCATTATCCTGTGATTATGTAAAACTCTGTGGAACCCTGGGAGAACACCCCCCCCCCACAATAGCCCACATTTATGGAATGCTCTGGATGTTGTGTGAAGTACTTGAGTTCATGTAATTGCCCCTCATCCTTATGAAGTAGGTATTATTATCATTCTCACTTTATAGAGGAGGAAATGAGGCTCAGAGAGTTGAGTGACTTGCTGGAGTCTCCCCCCACCGCCGGACTCTAAAGCCCCAGAAAGGAATGGGGAGGAGTGGGGGTGCTCGGTGGTACGATGATAGTCCTGGCAAGCTGTAGGCTCTCACCAAGCAAGGGCGGGAAGAGGCAGCTGTTGGGGCCTCAGCTTACATGGGACAAAGTCTGCTGGTAGGGGTTCTGGGGTAGCTCAGTAGCCCGATGATGTAATCAAGAGCCCAGCACTGTCCACTTCCTGCCCACGTCTCAGTGCTCAGCTGCGTTTCACCCTCATGGGCCAGGATGCTGACACAGCCCCAGGCAGTGTGTCATCATGTACCAGGAGAGGAAGAAAGGAAAACTTCTGTTCACCTAGCTCTCTTTTTCTCAGGGGAGAAAGTCTTTTCCACAAGAGTTTTTTCCCAGCTGACTTTCCTGCAGGATTCACTGGTCAAGAATGAGATATTGCAAAAAAAAAAAAAAACAAACAAAACGAGATATTGCTTACATCATTCATATTCTTGATATTTTTCTATTCTTCACTTCTCAGTCTCTAATACAGGTGTATTCAAATGTTCAGCATAACTGAGATTTATCAGTATCTTCTTGTCCAGTTCTGTAGGTCGCTGATTTAGTTGTATTAATATTACTTGTTCATGCGTTTTTGAGTTTGGGATTGGAGGTCATTTTGATGGGAGGGTGTTCGTTTGTTGGTGCCATTGTTTTCTTTGGTTCTTTCTTGTACTCCTCCCTCCCTGTCTAATAGTTTGTGCAGTCCGTGGCCCCTAGTCAAGAACAAGTTGGGTCTAGGGCGCCTGGGTGGCTCAGGTGGTTGAGCGACTGCCTTCGGCTCAGGTCGTGATCCTGGAGTCCCGGGATCGAGTCCCGCATCGGGCTCCCTGCTCGGCGAGGAGCCTGCTTCTCCCGCTGACCCTCCCCCCTCTCATGTGCTCTCTCTCATTCTCTCTCTCTCAAATAAATAAATAAAATCTTTAAAAAAAAAAAAAAAAAGAACAAGTTGGGTCTCCTGCTGTGTGGTAATATTACACTAAGCCAGAAGCAGCATGGTTCAGTGTCTGGGGGTGAAGCTAGGTCACCTGTTTCAAGAGAACATTTTTAGTCCCCATACCCCAGTAGAAGCTGAAGTTCCAATCATTGCCACCTGCCTGTTTCTGGACTTGGAGCACAGTAGGCCTGTGTCTTCAGGCTTGGCCCTTTAGAGACCTTTTCTTTTTGGTCTTCTCTGCCATCCTGCCCTTCTCTTTTTTCTGCTTTTTAACCTCTAGATGTCTTTCTGGTTTTCTCTTTCTGTATTTTTATCAATCTGTACTCTGTTTTTGGAAGAGAACAGATATGTCAAAGCATTAACTTATGGCATCATGTCTACTGGAGTTCCATATGCTACTTTTTACAATCGGGGGGAGACAAGCATCATTTCAGGAAAAAAAAAATCTGCTGGAAGTTTCCTTCCTCTAAAAATAACTTTTGCTTTTCTCTATTTTATTAGAATCATTCCTGAAAACAGAAACTTCTGATTATTGCCTTGTGATTTGAGTATTTAAAAAGCTGGTTACTGCAGATGTATGATATTTCCTGGCCTTTGTTCATTTGAGGGAAAGAGGAAGAAAAGAAATTGAAATCTAGCTATCGAAGGTTTGATTCATCAAGCTCCTCAGTGTTTAGAGACTGCCTTCCTGAGCAGGCAGGTGTTAACTGATCAGTTCACTCAGTAGATGCCAAAAATAGAAATAAGGAATGCCTTTCCGGCCTCTCTCCTGCCAAAATTCATATTTTACCCTTTTTTGCTTCCCTTAAGTGTTTCAGTCAATCAATTTTAAGTGACTTTTTCAGTGGTATCTTCCACTAGACTGAAAAAGTAGAAAGATTGTTCCTTAGCTAGCTACCATTGACATTAGGAAAATTTAGTCCTTTGAACTGAATGTTCCCTATATAATATTATGACATTCCATGAACCTGTCCAAGCAATTCCTATACCTTCTGTTAGCTTCTTTCTAGTTTATGTATTTACTATTATCTCTACTTCTTTCTGTGCTTTGTCAAGGAAAGCAAGAATGCGGACATTTTCATGGTAAAGTCCTAAGGCACTTTCTCAGGACTAATGTTTACTCGTGTTCTCCTTTCACGGATCATCCCGATGGCTGGCAGCGACTGCCTCGTGGAGAACTCCAGCAAGGACTTCATAACTCAGCTTATAACCAGGAAGCTAGTTTCAGGAGCTCACTTCCTAAACCAGGAAGCATGACCTACACTTACTTTTTAATATGTTCCTTAACTTCTTGGTTCTTGTGTAAATATACATGCAATTAAGCCATTGAACTAGATGATCTTCCTGAATCCCACACTTGAAAGGAAGAGATGGAGGTAACTGTTACCTGATTGTTCCAGAACAGCCTATAATTCAATCCCCTCCATCCTAAATGGATGGCAAAAATCACTCCAGGTCACTTTCTTTCCATTTCCTTACCTTTTTTTAGCTTGTCTTCTCCCTATAAGGAAATCAATGTAAATTCTTTTTGATTTTTGTTCCAATTGCTTTTTCTAGAGTGCAAAGTGGCAACTATCTCAGAAAAACTCTGATGATTATCCAGTCATTGTTTTATATATACTCACATCATTAATCATTAATATATTATATTATATATTTGTTATATTAAGTCACTTTATTAGTAATTTTCTATCAATATATTAACTCACATCATTAATCACTTATATGTGTTAACTATATGTATATGTGTGCATATATATATATCCAACTTCTGAACTTCAATTCCCACTCCATCTCCACCACATCCTGCCCCAAATCTTTATCACTTCTAAGATTTCCTATTTCAGTTCATAGAATCATCATGTAGTAAGCAACTCAAGCTAAAAAACCACACAGTAGCTTCTAAGTGTTTCTTACCATTTACGTTCAATCGTTTGTCAGTTCTTTTGCTTTTATGTTGAAACCTCATTTCTACTCCCTTCCTCTCATCTCTTCTACTACTGTCTTTACTAATCTCTTAGCTCCACATTTTCCTCAACTCATTTCTTCACTTGCAAATGGGGCAGTCTTCCTTTCCATCAATTCTTAATACTCCTTCTAGTTCTCTTTCTAAAACATGCATCTGCCTCTCCCATGGTTCAGAATATTTGATAACTGTTGCCTACACCATAAAGTTCAAACTGCCCAAAATACAAGGTTCATCACCTCCGCTCCCAATTTAACTTTTGGCTGTTCTTTCTGGTCCTCAGCCTCACCCTTTCCCTTTCTTCCTCCTCTATCCCCCCTGCCCAGGTCAGCCTATGCATGCATTTGCCTCTGTATCTTGGTACATCTTGTTCTTGTGGACGACAAAATGCACCAGACATTTAGGGAGATAATTTCATCCAGGCTATTGCTATAGGGAGAACATTCATTTCTGAGGAACATCTCAAAAAAAAAAAAAAAGGAAGGAAGGATGAAGACAGGTCTTATTTTAGAATATGCTAGGGCAGGGTGGTCCTTTGAGGTTAGCCAATTCTGGAAGAAAGTGGTAGGAGGGAGATTTCTTTATTATTACTGTTTTATGGGGAGAGCAGGGCTCAAGTAAATTTCAACATTGTCAACTCTGTACTGACTATTTTCTGCACCGCCCCCCCTTCTATTCTTGATGTTTCTCTCAGCTCAGTGCCCTTGAATGTACTTGGGCTTTCTTGCCCACTGGCTTCCAGTTGAGTTTGACAAAAAAGAGGGATTAGCAGAAGGTTTTTTTGTTTTTTGTTTTTAGATTTATTTATTTTAGAGAGAGAGAGCATGAGCGGGAGGGGCAGAGGGAGAGGGAGAGAGAATCTCAAGCAGATTCCATGCTGAGCACAGAGCCTGACACAGGACTCGATACCATGACCCCAAGATCACAACCTGAATAGAAACCAAGAGTTGGATGCTTAAACTACTGCACCACCCAGGCGCCCCCAGCAGAAGGTTTAAAGACTGGAGGAGAGAGAAATTGGGGATAGTTATTCCTCTTGTTCTTTCTGTGCCAGTTGTTAGAGGTGGCTGGATTCTTCCAAGATCCCTTTCCATAGTTCTAGTGCCTCAAGGACACCAAAAGCATTATTCCCTCCTTCCTGACATCCTTCCTTCTCTCCCTTGCTCTCTGTGATCTTTAGACATGCTCCTTTAGACTGCAATCTTTCCAAAGTTGCTAGTTCCTGGGTATCTCACCATTTCTTATTGGTTTCTTTTAACCCTGCCCACACTTCTGTAACGAGTCCCTTTATTGAATTAGGTTCAGTTAAAACCTTTTCAGTGTTCTTTCTGTTTTCGGCCAAAACTGACCTATTTGGTCCCTCAACCCAGAAAACTTCTCCCACTACTCAGCCTAGAGCATGCCCACCGTTGAAGACACAGTTCACACAAAGACTTCTTCAACACCCTCTTCTGTGTGCTTGTAGAATTTTGAACATATATTGTGGTGAAATTATACTTTTGTGAACTGTTCCCCCCACCCCTGTACTATTTTGTGAGTCCCTCAAAGACAGGACATGATTTATGCCCCTTTGGTATTTCCAGAGCCCATAATGGTGCCTGTACACTAAGTATTTGATAGATGTTGATCGAATGAATAAATGATTAGAGTAAATTACTCATCATCATAAATGAGAAATTTATCAAGAAGGATGACAATGGATGATCATTTAGTTCTTTTGCCCTATAGAATCATTCTCTTGTGGAAAAATATAGATTAAGAAGACTAATGAAAAATGGTGATTATTAGATCATTCCTATTTTCTTTTTGGTGGCAGGAGTATCTGTTTGAGCACAGTTTTTGTTTTTTAAGTTATTTTTAAATTTAAAAAGACAGAGAGAAACCAAACCAACTAGTGCTTGATAAATATCCAAATCAAAAAGTCTTCTGTCCGTGGAGCTTTTCCAAAGAACAGGCAGAGGTGCTCGGGGATATTTTGTTTGCTTCACTGTGTACTGCCTTCCCCAGGGTGCAATCATCAGGGCTGATCAACAGCCAGGAGAGCTTGGAACCACTTGTTCAGTTTCACTGACCTATAAACCACTTCTGATATTTCTCTTAGAGATTCTCTTTTTACTTAGTGTATGTGAATGTGGGTATTTATTTATTTAATCTGGGCTCATGTAGTATATCTATTATAAAATCAGACTTGGATTTAGAGAATAAATTTTAAAAAATTAATGAGACCGAGAACTATACAATTGGTCCAAGTCAAGAATAAAGCATGAATTTTATTCTCTTCTTTTATGCTCTTGTCTGTTTTTTATTGGTCATAATCTCCACAGTGACACTATATATCCCATTAAATTGCACTGAAATATTTTAGCTGTTTTTGCTGTTTCATTTTTAAACCCAGGTGTCTGACTATAAATAATTTTCTACTTGAATGCATTATATTTTTTTTTTTTTTAAGATTTTATTTATTTATTTGACAGAGACAGCGAGAGCAGGAACACAAGCAGGGGGAGTGGGAGAGGGAGAAGCAGGCTTCCCGCTGAGCCGGGAGCCCGATGTGGGACTCGATCCCAGGACCCTGGGATCATGACCTGAGCCGAAGGCAGTCGCTTAACCAACTGAGCCACCCAGGCGCCCTGAATGCATTATATTTTTAATAAATATTTTAAAATATATAAATTGTTTGGGGCATGGCTGCCTAGAGTTTTGCTTTTCAAAAAAAGATACATTTGAGAGTGAAAAGTGGCACTTTTAATAATTGTTTCAGGACAACAGGCTTAATTAAAGTGGGACAGTCCATGACAACTTTGACATACGTATATCCTCAAGTATGTCCCCCATCACTTACTGTGGTGCCTAGAATTTCCATCATTACAGTCTTGTTTCAGATGTGAAGATTCTGACTCCAGGAATCCCCTTTCTGAATCACAGATAAATTACATAGGAATATGAATATATTAATCTATCATCAGTCATTGAAGTTTAGCAAAAAATAACTAGAGATGGCTCTAGATCATAAGTCAACAAACTCTTCTATGAAGGGCTAGCTAGTAAATACTTTAGGCTTTGTGGCCCATATGGTCTCTGTTGGAGCTACTCAACTCTACTGTTGGAGCAAAAAGCAGCCACAGTAATATTTAATTAATGAGTGGGCCCTGTTAAAATGCGACTTTATTTATAAAACCAGATGGTGGGGAAGATTTGGCCCATAGACTCTTTTGCCTGTCCCTGCTCTAGAAGAATGAGAGGCAAGCAGATCAGTCTGCATCTCCAGAAACGTATTACTTCTCTTCTGTTCATCCTGCTGGCCTCAACATGGACCAAGTCCCATGAGTATGTCGCCTTAAGGGCCCAATATTCTGATGACTTGGAGGGTTCACTGGCCATGAGTCTAATCTCAAATTGACCTACATTCAGAAAATCTGTAAGAGGATTCCACCAGCAGCCCTGGGTTCCTGAATAGATGGTCTAGACTAGGATTTCTGTGATAAATCCATTCTAAAATGGACTTGAAGCCCTTCATAGTCAGATTGTCTGGACTCAGACTAACTTTCTACACCTTATGGAGCCAAGGCTGGCTTTTCATCACTTTCTTGATCTTATCTGGCTTACAGTCATCAGTGGGTTTGTCCTCACAGTTTCCGTTCTCTGCTTATATTTGACCACTCTCTAAATGGGACTCAAGCCTGCTTCTCTTTTATTCTTACATTGTTTGCTATCAGCTGGAGGCCCTTAAATGTTGTATTTCTCTTACCCACCGTTCCAGATTCCCTTCCCATGCTTCTGAAAAATCCTCTTTTATACAACTTAATGTTCAACTGTAATTACTTTTACATAAGCAAATTTATGTTACTTCATGTGTAAAAGCATTTTTATACACTTTATACATTTTTCAAGTACGTAAGTACTTTATCTCCTCTTGGTTTATACTTTAATTCAATTAATTACCACAGCACTTAAAGCACCCTTCAGCAAAAATAGAAAAATTCATAGTGAGCAAATATTTTCTGAGTGCTTATTAGGTGCCAGACACATAACAAAATGAAAGGCAAAATTTCAAATAAAATGGGAGAAAAAAAAGTAGATGATATAAGCAAAACCAAATGAAATCAGCAATCTCAAAACCAAATTATGCTGCAAAAAGATAAGACTTTGAAACTAAAGCTTTGCTCTGAGCTTCCTAACAGCTAAGGTAAGAGAAGAAATTTAATACATTTTATAATTGTTTGTTAAGTAAAAGGAATCACAACAGCTGATCAAGAAAAATCTTCCTGACCCTTAAAGTTTAAAGTTTTTTCCCCTTTAAAATATTATTTAAAGGTTAGAGACCTTATTTACTATGTTTTGATATCTCTTTTTGTTACCCAGTATACACTGATATTGCCTTAGATAATCAATATTAGCCAAAGACCAGTCAACATTATTCTCATTTTTCTTCTAAAGACACAAGAACCTATGAATTATCACATAAACAAAGTAAGGGAACATAATCTATAATACTGCCTTCACTTCTGACACCAATTATAAGTTCAAGGGTTCCCAAGACCACCCTCAGTCTCAATAATTTTCTGGAAGGACTCACAGAACTCACTGAAAGCTGTTATACTCATGGTTATGGTTTATTATGAGGAAAGATACAGATTAAAATCAGCCAAAGGAGAGATGCATGGGCAAAGTCCAGGAGGGTCCAAATGTGGAGCTTCCAGTTGTCCTCTCTCCATGGAGTCATGGATAGCATTCACTTCTCCCAGCAATGATATGTGACAATGTACATGATGAAGTATGGCCAACCAGGAAAGGTCACCCAAGACTTGGCATCCAGAGGTCTTTATTGAGGCTTAATCACCAAAACTTAGTTGACCATCTACAATAGCTGACCTCAGTCTCCATTCCTTCCAGAGGTCAAGTGATACCACATGACCCAAAGCTGCACCCGACCCGACCCCCCACCCCCCAACCACATTGTTGTGTGGCTCAAATTACATTGTTCTATCTGGCTGGCCCAAGGCACTTTAATCAAGGCTGGATATGTCCAGGGGCTTAGAGGTTACCTCCCAGGAGCCAAGGGCAAAGTCCAGACCTTTCTTTGCATAGAGTTAATTCTTTATTACACACAAGGTCAACACTATGGTTCATCCAGTGTCTGACTTTGACCGGGACACCGTGGACTGGTTTATTGGGGGACACAACTAGTATTCTCCATGATATAGAGTGCTAAAGTTGAAGGATAATCCTTGACTTTCCCTTTACTCATTAAATATAAATTTAGAAAATAAAACCAATAAAATAAAATAAAATATTTGACCCTGTTTTTTTTTTTTTTAAGATTTTTATTTATTTGAGAGAGAGAATGAGAGACAGAGAGCATGAGAGGGGGGAGGGTCAGAGGGAGAAGCAGACTCCCTGCTGAGCAGGGAGCCCGATGTGGGACTCCATCCTGGGACTCCAGGATCATGACCTGAGCCGAAGGCAGTCGCTTGACCAACTGAGCCACCCAGGCACCCCAACCCTGTTTTTCTTTATAGCATATGGTTTATATTGAAATAAAAAGTACTAACATTTTTTTTAAAGTGTTTTTTTCCTTTTGGTAGTTTTAAAATGTCCTGTTTTACATATCAGGAGTTCAAACACTGACATTTCATCAAGAGGTTATTTGTTTATCTTATCCATTCTCTTTCTCATTCTAGATCTATAAGTTTTATAGCTTTAAAATTCCAGGATTTTCTATTCCATTTCTTATCAGCATTATCCTTTAGCAGGTTTTTTTTTTTTTAATTTTTTAAACATTAAAAAAAAAACCTTTATTCTCTTTTTAATCTCTGAACATGTCTTAGGTTTGTTTTCCTAAGATGTGGAAAGCAGAAGTTCCTTATTATTCCAGGAAGCACTAGTCTTGAGAAGCCAGGGCAAATTAAGCTCACTAGGATACAGTAGACTTCATGCATGCAGAGACTGTTTTCCGTTTACTTTCCCACGTGTAGTCCCAGTGCCCTATGCTCCTTGACACATACAGACACTCAGTACATATCTGTTGTGTTGAAGCACAGTTTTCAAAATGTTAAAACCTAGCCCTTGCATAAATCTAAAGCAAGCATGTACCAAAGATTTATTGAATTCATTAAAGAGATAAACCAAGTGAGGTAGTAACATCAGTTTTAAAATAGGTACTAAGGGGCGCCTGGGTGGCTCAGGCAGTTAAGCGTCTGCCTTCGGCTCAGGTCATGATCCCAGTGTTCTGGGATCCAGCCCCGCATCGGGCTCCCTGCTCAGTGGGAAGCCTGCTTCTCCCTCTCCCTCTGCCTGCAGCTCCCCCTGCTTGTGCTCTCACAGTCTCTCTCTCTCTGTCAAATAAATAAATAAAATCTTAAAATAAAATAAAATAAAATAAAATAAAATAGCTACTGAAAGAATGCTAGGGTAAGATTGCTAGGTTAGATTTCTATAATGGTTACTATCATCCAGGACAATAAAATTGTCACTATGGGCTTATCTTTACTATTACTCAGAAATCATTTGCATTTCTCCTTGGATAAAATTCATTTGTGCATTGTCAAGCTGTTCTTTGTGGCCTCAATGACTCACTGAGTCCCTGCACTCAGCCTGCTTGTTTTGAACTTTTACCTAGTTATTGCCCATTTGTGGGTACCCATCCCCAACGTGTGTGTTTAAGCAGTAAGCCTCAGGATGACATTCCCATTTTGCCCCTTCCTTCCTCTCCATGTTGACCCAGTTACATTCAAATTACCCAAAGAGCAGGTTTCCCAAGTGCCACAAGCTACCTTACCCCTGACCCCAATAAACGTACTTACCCATGGGTCCTTGCTCTGCCCTTTCCCTGCCTGCAGTGACCAAACTCTGGGCTTTGGGTGACTTTATATGATCCTCTGAGCATACCATGCTCCCCTCTCTATGATTTGTGATGAATTCTTTAATTTCACATGCCTTTCCAAGTATAATTTCTGGGACTTTGTCAGAGTGATCCTTAATGACCCCACAAGGGGGCTTACTCCCTCATTTACAACCCTAATTTGTATTGCTATCAGTTTTTCAGGAATTATTATCTATCCTTTTAGAGTTGTAAAGTATTCTAATTAATAGTAAAAAGGAAGCCAAATGAAGTATTCCTTAGTAATATTGAGGAGTTTAATCTCATCTGTCCAGTCAGGGAATTTAAAGGTATCTCCTTTTTGATGGGAACCTGGGTGGCTCAGTGGGTTAAACATCTGACTCTTGATTTGGGTTCAGGTTGTGATCTCAGGGTCGTGAGGTCTAGCCCTACATCGGGCTCTGTGAGCTGGGTGCATACCCTGATTAATATTCTCTCTCTCCCTCTCCCTCTGCCCTGCCCCACTTGCACTCTTCCTCTCACTCTTAAAAAAAAAAAAAAAAGAAGGTGGGGTGCCTGGGTGGCTCAGTCCATTGAGCGTCTGCCTTTGGCTCAGGTCATGATCCCAGGATCCTGGGATCAAGCCCCGCATGTGGCTCCCTGCTCAGTGGGAAGTCTGTTTTTCCCTCTACCCTTCCCCTCTGCTCATGATCTCTGTCTCTCTCTCTCTCAAATAAGTAAAACCTTAAAAAAAAAAAAAGTATCTCCTTTTTTATTTCCAAATGCAGAAATAATTAATAGTGTATTGGTATTTGATTAATTTTATATTAAGCCAAGTATTTTGCTTCAAGCTACTTTTAGTCTGTGTTTATTCAAATTCAGGCATTAATGGGTTCTTGAAAAATATTTATAGAATTGATAAATAAAGGCAGAGTTTATCTAACTATTCTGACTTTGAAGGAGTCATGTCCAAATAATTTGGTGTCACAATTTTGCTCATGTTTATAAAAGCAAGGAGTAGTGGGGAAACTGGGGGCTGTAGAATCAGACTGACATGGTACAAATCCCAATTCTGCAGTGTATTGGTTGTATGGTTTCCAGGAAGGTTGTATGGTTTCCAGGAAACACTTAACCCCTCTGTGCCTTAATTTCCTTTCAATAAAGTGGGGATGATACTATCTACCTTGCCAGAATGTTGTAAGCATTGATATCTACATAAAGGATTGGTCATAATGTATGTAAAATGCCTCATACACATTTGCAGCAAAAAGGGAGAATATAGTTGTCTGAGTCAATTCAAGCTGCTATAACAAATTATTATAGAATGGATGGCTTACAGAACAAACAAGCTATTTCTCACAGTGCTAAAGACTGGGAAGTCCAAGATCAAGGCACTAGCAGAGCCAGTGTCTGGTGAGGGCACTTTTCCTGGTTTGTAGATGACCAATCTTCTCATTGTATCCTCACATAGCAGAGAAAAGGAGAGGAAGCAAGCTCTCTCTGCCTCTTCTTATAAAAGCACTAAGCCATTATGAGGCTTCACACTCATGACCTCATCACCTCCCAAAGACTCCATCTCCATATACCATCATGTTGAAGATTAGGGTTTCAGTATATGAATTTGGGGGAACACAAATATACAGTCCATAGCAACAGCATAAACATGATAAAATAGGGAAAGAATTTTCTGTCATCTAACAAAATAATGGAAAGAAATCACAAACCATTGATGATCAAAGCAGAGATAGAGGACTAACTCCCTCTTTTAAAATCTGTGACAATTTTCTATTATGCAAACAGAAATGAAATGCTACTACTTTTTACCTTATTATTATTTTAACTTTAAAAATTATTTGGAGTATAGTTTGAGAGATTTATTATTTGGTGATAGCAAATAGTTTCTCTGTGGCTTGCTAGCCTTGTGAGATCCAAGAATACTGCAAGTGGATAAAGATTTCTAAGTGATTGATTTCTGTTTAAGTCCTCAATTAAGACAAGTGTTCTGGTTAGTTTTGCTGTGTAACAAATAAACCCCATACTTGGAGGCTTAAATCAATCATGTTATGCTCACAGATCCTATGGATCAGGAATTTGGAGAGGGTACCACAAGGATGGTCTGCCTCTTCTCAGGATATCTGGGGCTACATACAGTTGGAAAAACATAGAAACCAGAGGTGACTTAAGGGCTGGGAACTGGAATCATCTGAAGATCATCACTCATATGTCTGACTCCTAGACTGGAAGGACTTAAAGCCTGGAGCTTCTGACCAGAATAGCTACACATGGCATCTCTATGTGGTTGGGCTCCCTTTCAGCAGAATGGCCTTAAGGTAGCTGGACCTCTTACATGGTATCTCAGGGCTCCAGGCACAAGTATTCCATCAGACAACACAGAAGGAACATCGCCTTTTATGACGATCTCCGAAGGCACATCACATCCGTTCTATATACTCTATTGGTCAAAGTGGTCAGTAGCCCACTTAAATTCAAGGGGAGGGAACATAGACCCTACCACTTGGTAGGAGGGTGGCAGGGTCGTATTGTAGTGAAGAGTGTAGGATAGGAGATAGTGTTGTGACCATCTTTAGAACATAAAATTGGCCACAATGAAGGACTTTGTAGAGGCTCAGTTCACACTGGAATATGAAATGAAATGTGTGCTCTATGTCAAGGGCATTTCCTTGCAGTTGGCCTGTGTCACTGCCCTGCAGTCAACTAGTCACACACAATTTTCTTTGTGATGAGCTTTTCTTTTCTTTTATCTTTTTCCTAATGTTGCATTTTCTTAGTTTGGGTTCATTACCTCACTGATAAAGCTGTTTTAATATTTAATCTATTCCGTTTCCAAATCATTTTCTCAGGTGCCCATCCATTCCTCATAAGTGGTTAATTTAAAAGGCCTTTGAAGCATGACTGCATCCAGCTACGGCAAATCTAAATGTCAACCTTGGAAGCATCCAGTGACATTCAGATGACTCCTTTCAATATAAGGGCCTCATTTTTCTATCATGTGGTATAGCTTGTCAGAAGAGGACGAGAAGTGGTACTTTTCCCACTCCACATTTTTAGTGTTGTTGAAAGAACAGGCATTCTAGAATCATGCAGGCTTGCTTTAACCCCAGGTGCCCCCATTTAGTTCTGTGAAACTGAGCAAGTTTCTTAAAAATTATGGGTTAGTTTCCTCATCTATACACTGAAGATAAAAATCCCTGCTTTATAGAGTTGTACTAAAGAACTTAAATAGTCCAAGAAGCTTCTGATGTAGAGCCTGGTTTATAGTAAGAACTCAATAGTTGCTAATAAGGAAAACTACCTTTACATTTCCTGTGTCCAAAATTTTCTTTCAGTGTAATAAGTCTTGATCAGGTTCTTGCACCAAATATGCCGGTTTCATGAGACAGGTGAGAGAAGAAGTGTCTACACTAGGGATGATCCTTGAAGAAGATGGCTTTCTCTTCTTTACCCTTGGAGCAGGAGGCTGGGGTTGGTGGCAAAAAATATTCACCTGAGAACAGTGATAAACCGAGGAAGGTGACTTCAGGAGCCTGGGGTTGAAGGAGGACATCCTTTTCTAGGTTTTTGTCTCTACCTTCTTCTCCATGCATATTGATCAGATTGTTAAAAGGGCAATAAAAATTTTAAAATGTTTCCAAGTGAGATGTTCCTTGGTAGAACTACCACAGATAGTAAACACCTCATTGTAAAAATATAACACGCTTAATTTTCCGCCGGTGTTCATTTGTTTTGTTTCTTATATGAGCGGGGAAAAAAAGAGAGGAAAGCCAAGAAACAGACTCCCAGCTATAGAGAACAAACTGAGGGTTACCAGAGGGGAGGTGGGTGGGGGGGATGGGCTAAATGGGTGATAGGGATGAAGGAGGACCTTTGTTACGATGCGCACCGGGTGTTGTATGGAAGTGTTGAATCCCTAAATTCTATACCTGAAACTAATACTACTCTGTATGTTAACTAACTGGGATTTAAATAAAAACTTGAAAAAAATATATGCATATTTAGTAAAATGTATCAAAACTTTGGCAATGTATGCCATGTTAGAAGTAACCAAAAAGTAGGATAGAATTTTCTTTTTTGGCCCCTTGAGACTTCTCCACTTAAAATTCCTCCTTAATCTCCAATTATTGTAATTATCATTATAAAGATGAAAGATGTTTATTGCATTATTTTAAACTGCAAAAAAGCTTTAATTGACTTGAATTTATGTCTTTCTGTGTGTGGCAGGTGGTGAAGTTCACCAAATCCTTTGAATTGATGTCCCCAAAGTGCAGTGCCGATGCTGAGAACAGGTAGGGCTTGTGAGTTTCAGGTTTGTCTTTTGCTCCTTGTCTTCAGTCCTTGGTGTTGGCAGCATCGTGTAATTCTTTGAGGATAGGAGTTCTTTCTTTGATCAGCAAGTGCAGCCAAATACCATCACTCTTCTGTATTTCACAGCTTAAATAAAAACTGCTGCCTTTCTATGTCAACTGTACTTCAATAGTAAAAATTTTCAAGAAACTATAGCTTAAAAATATTATGTGTCTACATTGCAGAATAAAACTGCAAATGAATGAAGTCAATTTTTAGATATTCCCTAACTACACAGACAACCTAATTTTCTGCTTTATTCTGTCGCTTTGCTTCTCTTCTTCCCTTTTGTTTGCTTATATTTGGCCAATAATATACCCTTGGGAAAGAGGGAGAGTTTCCAGTAATTCCCTTTTTTGTTGTTGTTGTTCCCATTGACATCTTTGAGGTAAGGGTGAGGGTTGGGGACAATCAGTGAATTTCTGTTAGCTTTGCGCTGCCCTGAATACCAGTTGGGCGGCTAAAAAAGTGGATTCTGTTTACTTTGGTCCCTTCTAGCGGAAAGACTAAGAAATAGTGAAACTGACAACAATGCAGAAATATGGAGAAAGACAAGTAAAGTGTTTCTGGCGCCGTGATGATGACAATGATGTTAATATTGATACTAATGCCAGCAAGATAAGCAGCTTCCAATCACTGAGTGCCAAGTGTGCCACGTTCTAGCTAAAGGCTTTATAGGCCTTTAATCCCCAAATTAATCCTATGAAGTCAGCATCATTACCCCAGCATGACAGAGGAGAAAACCAAGGTTCAGCTAAAGTTCCTGCAGGCAGTAAGTGGTAGCCACATCCAAGGACAAGGTCACCTAATGAAACTCTCCAACAGCCTCTGAACTTTGATCCTATTCCCACACATGATTTACAGCCTGGTAGTTAATCTATACAGTGAATATCTGTTGGGTTAATGTTTCCCAAATCTGGCTGATCAATCAGAGTCAAGCTTGGAGAACTTGATAAAAACAATTTCCAGAAAGCTCACTGAGAGATTTTGATTCAATATGTCGAAACTGAAGTCCTAAAGATCTCTATATTCAAAAGGCTCCCTGGGTATACTACCTACTTCAAGATGTGATATTCAAGGGTAATTTGATTTTATATATCCATCATTGCCTTAAGGTCAGGAAATAGAAATCAGTACATTAACATTGACACTTCATTTAGTTACTTTAATTTTTATCCAGTGCATGAAATTTAAAAGAGGCCTTTGCTACATACCATATAATTCCATTTATAGGACATATTTGAAAAGGCAAATTTATAGAAATAGAAAGCAGATCAGTAGTTTCCAGGAGCTGGAGATGGAGGGAGGGGTTTACTACAAAGGGGCACAGGGGAATTTGGGGATGTGATGGAATTTTTCTGTATCTTGCTGTGGTGGGGTTGTATGACTGCATTTATCAAAATTTGCAGAACTGTACACTAAAAAGGCTAAATTTTACTGTCTGTAAATTTTACCTTAAGATGGGGAAAAAGAGGCCTTTCATAAGAGGTTTTTGTTTTTCTGCAAATATATTTTTGTCCACATCTATATCTAATGTCAGCCAATCTATACCTAAAAAAGGTATTTAGACAGAGAGAGTTACTAGTGGTGTACTGAGCAGTTTTCATGTAAAATAACATGAAATATATTAGAAAAAAATGTGTATTCATACTTACTCCTTGAGCTAGTCATGGCCTCATGTAAGCTATCCCTCATACATGAGGGGGGCAAGGTTTATGGAGTCATTAAAACGTAACCTTTGAAATCCAAGTGCTTTGATATTGTTCCTTTTTATGCTACTGAATGTGTCCTCTTGGTCACTGCAGAGTTAAATATTTCTGGTCTTTCAATTATTTTTAATGATGAAAGAACCTCCATGTCAAAACAGAATGACCCAAGGCCCGGAGTGTCCTTGGCAAACTTTCTGGTAACAAAGAGAGAAAGAAGGAAAGAAAGAAAGGTCAGATTTTCTTTAAAGAGACATTTGAAAAGTGCCTTTGAACTTTAACATTATGAAAGAGTACTCTCCATCATTCTATTTGTGGCCTTTAAATTAATGTAGAATATTCATTTGTCTCAGAAGACCTTTCCTGCATTGTCTAGTAATTTCTCTCTTGTAGACAGGGGGATCCCTTGGTCATTTATTGGAAGTTAAAGGAATAAAGACTTGTGGCTCTAACATTTACTTCGCCAGAGGCTGTGGAAGAGTCATTGAAACAGGCTATGAGTCTGCAAATCACAGCCTGCTCTCAACATGTTGTAAATCTTTCCTTTAACCTTTCATCACTTAACATCTTCACTGTAGATAATGTCCATTAGATACCTTAGTCCTCTGGACATCGTTCAAAGTTAGAATAGGATAGCTTTTGAAGATAAAATGTCTATGGCTTCATGCAATAATGTTTCAGGGTATGGTTTTAATTCTGATGAAATCTGGCTTAAGGCTTGCTGATTTTTATAGACAGTCCTTGAAGATTTTTTTTAAAAAACTGGTTTTGTTGCTGACTCATCATTTTTGCATATTGCCCTGTGGGGCTAACTCCTTTGTCATGGCCACGCTCTTCTTGGTCTTCGTGTAATTAATACCAAGCAGTTTGAGAGTTAGAAATGATCTGATGGATTTCTCTCCCTGAGGTATGTACCTCCTCTGGGGCATCCTTGACAATTCCTCCAGTGATAAAATGCACTACTAGGTATTTACCCCAAAGATACAAATGTAGGGATCTGAAGGGGTACGTGCACCCCGATGTTTATAGCAGCAATGTCCACAATAGCCAAACTATGGAAAGAGCCAAGATGTTCATTGACAGATGAATAGATAAAGAAGATGTGGTATATATATACAATGGAATATTATGCAGCCATCCAAAGGAATGAGATCTTGCCATTTTCAACGACGTGGATGGAACTGGAGAGTGTTATGCTGAGCGAAATAAGTCAATCAGAGAAAGACATGTATCATATGACCTCACTGATATGAGGAATTCTTTATCTCAGGAAACAAACTGAGTGTTGCTGGAGTGGTGGGGGGTGGGAGGGATGTGGTGGCTGGGTGATAGACATGAGGGAGGGTATGTGCTATGGTGAGCGCTGTGAACTGTGTAAGACTGTTGAATCACAGACCTGTACCTCTGAAACAAATAATACATTATATGTTAAAAAAAAAGAAGAAAATAGGAAGGGAAAAATGAAGGGGGGGAAATCGGAGAGGGAGACGAACCATGAGAGACTATGGACTCTGAGAAACAAACTGAGGGTTCTGGAGGGGCGGGGGGTGGGGGGATGGGTTAACCTGGTGATGGGTATTAAAGAGGGCACGTATTGAATGGAGCACTGGGTGTTATGCACAAACAATGAATCATGGAACACTACATCAAAAACTAATGATGTAATGTATGGTGATTAACGTAACATAATAAAATTTTAAAAAAGGAAGAAAAAAAATAAAATTCCAAAAACTTAAAATTCTAAAAAAAAAAAAAAATTCTCACTGTGTCACCATGGGATTTTTCTACTGATAATGTTTTCTAATTGTTAGAAGAGCATTTTACATTCCTATAACTTCCACCTATTTTTCCTGAATTAGTCCATTCGAGATAGTTGCTCTTTCATTAATTTTATTCCTTCATTAAATAGCTGTATGTTGAATACCTACTCTGTGCTGGGAAATAGATAGGTAATGAGGCTACAGAGATTTTTTAAAAACCAGCAGTTTCTGCCTTCAAGGATCTCAAGGCCAGTGAAGAGAGGTCGGAGTAGGTTGAGAATATAATATAACCATAACTAGATTTCACCAGGCCTCCAGACCATGGCTATAAGTAGAGTCACATTAACAGTGGTAATTTATACTTAGCTGCTGGTCATTTCTCCCTTGTGTAGTATAAGACCCTCCAGCCCCTTGCAAAAGCCACTCTTAAACTAGTTCTGGGAGTCCCTAAGATTTAAACAGACAGAAACAAAATAATTTTATTACTGACTCATCATTTTCCCAAGTGTCCATTCCTAAATCCTTTCCCTCTAGACATAACCGAGCAGCATCTGCTGGGCATGGGCTTCCTTGCCCACTCCAGAATTCACTGCATTGTCTCAGAGGTACCGGTGGCCTTTTCAAATCTGAGCAAGGCTGGGTAATGAGTGCGTAAGTGGGAAGAGGGCTCGGTTTCCCGACCATGTGTTATAGTTTGTTGTTTGGCCCCTAAATAGCTTTGCATGCACCCCGTTTTTTCCAAATATTTCAGTTCCCAAAGCTTTTGTCTGTTGCAAAAGGTTTGTGCCAGGTGGTATTTTAATAGAGAGGAGGGGCACCCAACTCATCTGGGTAAAAATGGAAGACGATGTTCAGGGAAAGCTTTTGGATATGATGAAACTTCACTTCCTCTAGGATAATGGAAAGTTAGTGACACAACTACCTTCCAGGAAGAGGAAACATTGTAAACGGAGGCACAGAGGTGAGAAAGCTAATGAGGCACGTTTCAGGATCTTTAATTTGGGCTGTGAGCTGTTATCACAAAGGTCATCATAATTGATGGTGGTGACCCTTAACTCCCCGTAAGGGCATCCAGCTGCCCAGAATGCCAACTGACTGGGGCAAGGGTCTTATCAGGTCCTGAAATGCTCAAACCCTCTTAATTGGCCTAGAGACTGGCTACATGCTTACTCATAGGGGAGTAACCACAGACAGTGACATACTGAGATTTGTGTCTTGAAAACTCATCTGGGCAGTAGAGTGGGAGACGTGCTAGAGGAATGGCAAACTAAAGCCACCAAGGGATTAAATCTACTGCCTCACCCCAGTGGCAATGGTTCAGTACTGGAAGACTGCCCTGGATCCGCGATGCTTACCTTTTCCTGGTCAGCAACTGCTGTTCTTAGATGATTTTTATACTTCGTGGTCCAGACTTTTTGCCACTCCTTTCATTCTCCCCTGGATGTGCTCTAGCTTGTCAGAGTCTTTCTTAAAGTTGTGTTTCCCAGAATGGGATATACTTTCCAATTTTTTCCAGAATCAGAACAGATCAGAAAGAGATATGTACCTCATTTTTTTAGAACACAGTACTGTTAATGCATTGATTATTTACAGTCATCTTGTGTTCTCAATGCTGACTTTTTAAAAAAATTAAGACTTTTATCTGATTCATTTGATGCTCAATCTCCTCAGATCTCACTGTTAGAACCTTTCCTATGAAGCTTAATTTAAGAATATTTAGTGAATCAACTTGAATAAACTTTCTTGGATCTCTTATTCAAACTTTAAAAACCTCTTTCCTATCCTCAGTGGGAACAGGTAGTTTGAATGATCGTGTGTAACTTAGAAATGGGAAAAGAACATTTGTGGACATCAAAACAGAAATTTTTATTTCATTTGAAACACATTTGGCCAAATTCTATTGATCTGTCTCCTAGGTATAAGTTTGGATGCTGCTTTAGAAGTTGCACTTTCTCAGCTGTGCTACTTAAGGTATTTTTTTTTAAAGCCAAATGTCTATAATGTCTGGAAGGTAACACTGATTAAAGGGGAATTTTTCAAGTTTAATGGAATATAGTGGAAATATTATTATTTAAAACCTGAGCTCTGTAACCACGGCCTTCTAAGAATAGTGAGTAGAGGGGGCAAAATTTATTTTAGTGGGAAGTGATTTTTTTTAAAAAAAAACTTAATATTTATGCTATATTTTTCATTTGTTGTGACTGGAAGGAGAGGAGAAAAATAAAGCTAGAAATGTCAGAGCAGCTAAAGGGAAAGATGTTTGGTTTAAGGAGCCTTTTGGCATGCAGGTCAGCCTGGAGAGTGGAGAGCTAAAATGTTCTGTTTGAAAAGATGAGGACATATGGTAGCAGAATAAGGGCTCCCCAAAGATATCCAGGTCCTAATCCATGGAATCTGTGAATGTTACATGGCAAAATGGACTTTGCAGATCTGCATAAGAATCTTGAGATGGGGAGAATTATCCTGGATTATCTGAATGGTTCAGTGTAATCGTAAGGGTCCTTATAAATGGAGATGTGACAACAGAAGCAGAGGTCAGAGTGATGCAGTTTGAGAAAGACTTGACATGCCCTTGCTGGCTTTGAAGAGAGGGGAATGGGGCCATGAGACAAGGCATGTGGGCAAGCTGTATAGTTAGAAAAGGCAAGGAAATGGATTCTCCCCTAGAGAATGGTACGAATTGTAAGATAATAATCTTGTGCTATTTAAAGCCACTTAAGTTTGTGGAAATGTGTTATAACAGCAGTAGGAAACTAATACAGGGGTATGAGTTTAAAAGGAGTCTAACAACAAGAGAATTCAGGAAAAAAATGAAGGAGTAAGAAGAGGCAAACCAAGTCTTCAAGAATCAAGGGGGCTGAGAAACGTGGGTAGAAGCTAAAACTTGCAGGAAAAACATGGCCAGTGAGAAATTCCCAGGGATGGGACAGGTAAGGGATTTGTCTGAACCGTCTGCTGTGCTCGTGTTAAAATATTGCACCCACATTGTCCTTTGCTTGCTGTCTTCAGTTGCTACTGGAGCTCTGGTGTTTCATCCAAAGGCTTTTCTGAGCAGTCACTCTTACCTTGCAAAACCTAGAAGTCACACTGTTATAGGCCACTTCTGAGGATATAAAGATAGAAAAAAAATAAGAGATCTTTAAACACTCAGATATATGTAAGGTTAGAAATTTGTTCTCTTTTAAATGTTATTTCAGTAAGACCTGTTTCCTCAGTGCAGTAGGTTGAGTAGTGTCCCCTCAAAATTTGTGTCCATCTGGAACCTTAGAATGGGACCTTATTTGGGGGCACCCTGGGTGGTTCAGTCAGTTGAGCGTCCGACTCTTGGTTTCAGCTCAGGTCATTATCTCAGGGTTGTGAGATCCCACCCCTGAGTGCAGAGCCTGCTTGAGATGCTTTCTTCTCCCTCTTCCTCCCCATTTACTCCTCCCCCTACTCATATCTCTCTCTCTCTCTCATAAATAAATAAATAAACAAACAAACAAACAAAATCTTTTTAAAAAAAGAGAATGGTACCTTATTTGGAAAGAGGGTCTTTCCAGATGCAATTAATTAAGGATCTTGTGGTGGAATCATGCTGGATATAGGGTGGGCCATAAATCCAATGACTGGTAAGGACATATAGGGACATAGGGGAGAAAACCATGTGAAGACAGAAGCTGAGACTGGAATGATATATGCAAGTCCAGGATAGTAGGAGCCACCAGAAGCTGGAAATGGCAAGGAAAGAATCTCTCCTACAGCCTTTAGAGGGAGGATAGCCCTGCCAATACCTTGATTTGGGTCTTCTGGCTTTCAGAATTGTGAGAAAATAAATTTCTGTTGGAAACCACCAACTTCGTAGAAATCTGTTACAGCAGCCCGAGGAGACTAATACGCTCATTAAATGAGGAAGATGAAATAGATAATGTCTACTAAATTTCTCTTCTGGCAACAAAGTTCCAGGAAGCATTGAGTCTATGAATCAACTATTGTGCATTGTAGTGATTTTTTTTATCTAATTAGGGAAAGAGAATTAACTGTCATTGAAAGATTCATATGTCACACTTATGTTGTTTAAGTTAATTTCACGAATGCCCAATGCATTAGACTTTATTGTCCTCATTTTACAAATGAGGAACCTAAGGCTCAGAGAGGTTAAGTCATTTGCATACATTTGCAGGTTACTAAGTGTTGAATTTTTAAGTCCAAGAGCAGTGCTACGGGCAGTACTCTCTGCTTTCCTGCAGGCTTCTGCCTGGAAGAAATTCTCTTGGCCATCTAATGCTTTACTCTATTAAGACTGAGGCCTTAATTGGGTTTAGATGCTGTTTAATATGTCTCTAACAAGATTATACTACGATCTGGCATTGAAATGAACAGTTATTGTTTCACAGAAAAACATGGAAACAAGAAATGGAGTATAAATTTGATATTAGTGATGAAAATGTGTATTGTTGGGAAACTGACCATGGTCTAGATGTTCTTGCAAAGCAACAACCGAGGAAGAAACTCACAGGGAGATAAAGCTAGACTATGTTTTGTTCCTGAAATACATACTAAAGATCACTTACCAATGCCAAGTCATGCAACTGAAGACAAGAGAAATTGCCAAAGCACTCACAATAAATGAAAGAAATTTCAAAACAGTAAGAGGCTGGTGTAACCAACTTCAGGCATGATCAAGACTGCTATTAAAGTGTGGATTATCAATTTGTCAAAAACTTCCAATGTGTTGGAAGCTGTTAAATTTCTAGGGACAAGTGATTCAATTAAAGAAAAAAGGAAACCATGAACTTAGTCGAATAGGAAATGCTGAGAAAATCCCAGTGTCCTTTGACCTGCCTGTCAGTGCCAAGGGTACTAAAATGATCACTATCAAGTACGTAGATTACAAAATGTAGCATTTCAACATAATGCCATGTCTAATGTCAAATGGTTTAAACTTGCCACCATATTTAATTTTAAACAACAAAATCAAACTAAATGTGGGAAACAGAATTGCAGCCCCCGGGGCCCTCACCTTCAGTTGTCATATCCATGAATGTGTTACATTTCATGGCCAAAGAAACTTGCACATGTAATTAATCAATTGATGTTAAAATAGGGAAATCATTCCAGATTATCTAGGTGCCCCAATCTAATCACAAGCCCTTAAAAACTTAAGAACTTTCTTCTAGTTGAGGACAGAAAAGGAAGCCAGAGAGATGTAGCCGATAAGGGAAGTCAGAGATTTAAAGCACAAGCAGGATTCCACACATATTGCTGGCTTAAATATAGAGGGGGCCACATGTCAAGGAAACCAAGACCTCAGTGCTACAATTACAAGGAGTTGAATTCTTCCAACAACAACAAGCTTGATTCTTCCCCAGAAGCCCCAGAGGAGAATGCAGTTCTGTCAACACTTTGATGTTGCTCTTGTGAGATCCTGAGCAGCAAATCCAGCTATGCCATGACAAACTTCTGATCTCCAGAATTGTGAGATAATAAAAGGGTATTGTTCCAAGCTGCTAATTTTGTAGTAGTTAGTTGTGCAGAAATAGGAAACTAAATCACTATTAGTGCATGAGTTTGAACCCAATCTCATCTGAGAATGAAATTGAATTCCGTGATGTGAACACAGACACAGATAAATAAATGGCAGCTGAGCTGGTGAATGAGCGATGCATAGCCAGCCATGTAGAACAGTTGACCAGGAGCCCTCCATAACCTTCAAATTATGTTAGGTCTTGATGCAGTTTTAGACATGTGGCTGCACAGTTAAAGAATCACTGGTGGCATGACTGGACGACAGCAATCCCTTAAAATTTCTGGCAACAAACCAACTGAAGATCCCTTGAGGGAAGAGTATGAGTCTGGTTTTGTCTAAAAACTTTCCAGTGACACTTCCTACTAAGTTCAACGGAACGCCAGCATCAAAACTTGCTGGAGGGTGCTGGTGATTTGGAAGAGAGTCCCCGAGATGATACTAGAGCCCTCTTGTAAGAAATGCTGCATCCTCTACATCTTGATAGCTCAGAGGATGTTATCTGCAAACATCGATGACTCCATATTGAAAAGTGATTCAGAAGAGCGACACTGAATTTGAGGAAATTTTAGAAATGTCTTAGTCAATTTATTTTACTTATAATTTTTCCTTTTATATATAATTAACTTGTATAGTTTAATTTTTCCTTCAAAATAGCGTATCATAACATTTATGTCTAATCTAAAAGATCTTTTAAAATAAAATTAAAATACTGTAAGTGATAAGAACAAATTGCCTCATAGCATTTTTTGTCTTTTTTTACTGATTCAAAAATAACAATGCATCTTACAATCGATGGTATTGTAGATTCCATCAAATAATATGACACTTACACACATTGTTTTTCCTGTGACTTTTCTACCCCTCAGCTCATTTACACCTACCCCTGAGGGTATATATATCTCAACTTTGAGAAGCACCTTAGGGGACCTTTAGGGTTTCTTTGAGTTTTTAGACTGGACAGACCTGTGATTCTTCTCAATATTAGTTTTCTGCATTACATTTTTTAGGTCAGAATATTGAAACTTATGTTCCAATGCCTTATTGATTTTTTTCCTTTCCTTAGAGTTCTGTGTAGATCTAGTTTTGCAAACGAATTATTCATCCCAGCAGTGGTTTGCAACCATTCCTTACTTCTCTATAACTCTTTCCTTTAGGCTTCCAGCCCCCATGGCCCAAATCTGGCTGGTTTTTAAAAGGGAACTGACTTCCATAAGATGTGATTATAATGAGACAAAAGTACAGGATGAGCTCTAAGATTGGTTCATGAGTCTGTAAATAAGACTCCCAGAGATGTTCTTTGTTCTTGTCCAGCAGCAGTGATATATTCGGGAATAAACTTGGAATAGACCATCTTAGCCTAAAAAGACTAAGTATGATGACAGAGGATTTTGTTTATTCACTTTATTGTGATTGTACCCTGCAATCATATTGTACATTTTACAACCCTGAGATGTACCTGGCCCAGGTGAGATGATCTCTAGCACCTATCCACATTACGAATAGGACTGGGCTTGTGTTTCCAGAAAGTGTGATGTAACCCACCTTCACTTGGACATTGCTATTTAACCCTGATGAGGATTTTAGGAATCAGAAATTCTGCTTCTACCTTGAAGAAAGTTGTTAAATGTCTTCACTGTGAGTCCTGACTGTGCCAATTTCTTTGGGTATCCTTTAGATGGTGACTTTCAACCTTTTTAATTACAATGTAGAACAAAAGATATATTTCATATCCAAATCTAGTTAATGCATATAAACACACACAAAAAGGTACACATACTTATCAAAAGCAAGTTTTATGAAACTATGCTTACCTTCGCTATGTATTTGCTGTGTATTCTGATGTATTCTGTTCTTTAAAAACAACCAACCAACCTGCTATCCTAACTCATAAAGTTGATTTCATGATCCACTAATTTGCTGTGACCCACAGTTTGAAAAACACAGCTTTAGACTCATAAGCCTTGTTTGATTCATACATGTAGTATGTGTGGCCTTAATCAATGCCTATATTCGTTATTTTTAAATATGGTGGTCATATGAAACATACAACCCAAACCTTCAAAAATTTTTTCACTCAAAAATATGTTGTGCTTCAAATTTGGCACCTTGGAGAGTGTTTTGCTTACGTAAGTTTTGTATACCACTATTTAGTACAAGTGAATGAAATGTGTTACATAATCTGTTGATAAGGTTGACAGTCTTTCTTTGAGCACTTTGAATATGTCATTCAATGGCCTTCTGGACTCCATGGTTTCTGATCATGGAGCTCTTAATCTTACTGAGAATCACTTGTATGTGATGAATCACATTTCTTTTGTTACTTTTAAAAGATTCTTTCTTTGTCACTGGTTTTCAACAGTTTAGTCAGGATGTGTGTAGGTGTTGGTCCTTTTGAGTTTATCCTACTTGGAATTTGTTGAGCTTTTTGAATGTATAGATTAATACTTCTTTAACCAAACATGGGAAGTTTTTAACCATTATTTTTCAAATATTCTTTCTGCCCCTTTTCCTCTCTCCTGTTTTTCGAAGTCTCCCGTAATGTTCATATGCTTGAGGGTGTTGGTGATTCTTTCTTCTGGCTTCTCAATCCTTCCGTTGAACCCTCTTAGTGAATTTTTCATTTCAGTTATTGCATTTTTCAATTCTAGAACTTCTTTTTATTCTTTTTCATAATTTCCAACTCTTTGTTAATATTCTGTATTTGTTGAGACATTGTTCCCTTATTTTCCTTTAGTTCTTTAGATTTGGTTCCCTTTGGTATTTTGAATATATTTATAATAGCTCAATTAAAGTCTTTTTCTAGTAAGGCCAACATCTGGACTTACTCAGGGATGGTTTCTGTTGACTGCGTTTTTTCCTGTGTACTTTCCCATTTCTTTGTATGTCTGAGTTATTTTTTGGTTGAAAACCAAATATTTTAAGTAATATAGTGTGAAAACTCTGGAGATCAGATTCACTTCCCACTCACTTCATCTAGGGTTTGTTGTTGCTTCTATTTGTTGCTGTTATTGTTGCTGCTACTGTTTGTAGTTCAGTGACTTTCCTGAACTCTTTGCTGTGTGTGGCAACTGAATTCTCTGCTTCGTTAGCTTCTTATCAGCGAATGACTGGACACAGCTTTCCTTAAAAGCCTTGAGCCAGTAAATCTTCCATCCTCGCTGAGGGGATCTGTATGCATGTGGGTGATACCTTCAATTCTCTGAGGGGAAGTTTACATAGCTTTCACTTTCTGCTTACACAGAGCTTCAAGGTCAGCCAGAGGTAAGGACTTAGGGCCTTCTTGGGTCTTTGCTGGGCATACATACAACTCTGCAAGTGAGTGTGCCCTTCTAGATTTCCAGGAATATGTCAGAGCTTTTCAAAACCCCCTAGGAACTTTCCATGCTGCTTCTTTCAAGTTTTCTAGTCCACTTCCTGTTAGTTACAACTGTTATCCCTGCCTACAGCAGTTGCAGTGTTAAACAATTGCTGCTGGTTTTTCCCCCCAAATGCCCTGAGGTGAAGGGTGTTCTCACTGAGCAAGCCCCAAGTCAGGTCGAATAAAGACAAGCTCTGTGAGTGGAAGTTTCTAATGGAGCTGCCAAACAGGTCAAATAATGACAGCGCTCTGGGGATTGGACTTTTAAGGCACTCCAAATCTGTTGTCTCTCTGCCAGTGGCTGCTAGGCTGCTGGTTTTCACAGCTATCATGATTATGTAGCTCTTGGTCTTCTAGCTACCCTAGAGTTGGGGAGAGGGAGACGGGAATAAAGTCCATGAAAATGCCTCTCCCCAAAAAACTTGCTGTCCTTACAGAAATTCAACTGTTTGTCTTGAATAAACACTCCTCAGATTTTTGCAAGCCTTTCCTTGATTTTCAGAGTTCTCAAAAAGTTGATTTTGACAATTTTTGCTAGTGTTCTTACTATTTTTATGGAGGAACAAATTTTCAATGGCCCTTATTCTGCCAATTTGGAAGACCATCCTCTTCTTTTTACCTTCTTTTTAATCTCTATTACCTAGAGTGATAGGAAATGGTAGACAAACTCACACACTGGTATAAGACAAAACATTTCCACAGTATGTGATGAATATATTCTTTTTTCCTACTTTTTTTCTTCATGGATCTCCTTTCTTCTGTGCTAGAAAGCATGTGCGAGGAAGCCTGTGATGGGTGTTTTGTATGAATAAAAAGATGATACCTATTCTGATTTCAAGAAAATGAAGAAAACCTTCAAAATATTAAAAATTAAGGGGCGCCTGGGTGGCTCAGTCGTTATGCGTCTGCCTTCAGCTCAGGTCATGGTCCCAGAGTCCTGGGATTGAGCCCCACATCAGGCTCCCTGCTTGGCGGGGAGCCTGCTTCTCCCTCTCCCACTCCCCCTGCTTGTGTTCCTGCTCTCATTGTCTCTCTCTCTGTCAAATAAATAAATAAAATCTTTAAAAATAAATAAAATAAAATGTTGAAAATTAAAACAGCACTGTCACCACCACTCCCAGTCATCTTGAAACAGAAGCAAGATTTGTGTTGCTATGTCACTTCCTTTAAAACAAGAACTTTAGGACATTCTTCTTGACTACTGTCTAGCAAATTCAGGGGCTGCTGAACCTCATAATGCCAATATTTAATGTTGCTAATTGAAGAAGAGAGATGCAGATGGCCCAGGAGTCTCATTTTTATCCCCTTTCCATTGTTTAGCAAAGAGGTGGTTCAGCAGATCTGAGTTAGCTCAGCAGAAGACAAGACTCGTACCAGAGACTGAACTCTGAGGCTCCCTCTTGGTGTAAAGGCTAGTTCTTTACCAGGAAGCTCTATTGTTGCAGAGTGAAGTGTATATTTCTGATTCCTTTCCCTAAAAATACACAGAGTATTATGAGATTGGAGTGTTTCTACTGAAACATTTTATATCTGACCTACGCATACCTCCCAAGGAGCTGTGTCACTTTGATACTTCTGGGCTTGCATGTTTTCCCCCCAAATAACCCTATTTTATAAATATTCTCCCTGACATAGTGGTGTATGTGTCCATGTACCATTTGCATGATGCTAATTATAAGAATTAAACATCAGTGAAAGAGAGGAAACATTTTAAAATGCAGTCATATGTCTTCCAAAATCTTAAAGTCAAGAACACATATTTCTCAAGTATCTAACCTTTATCTCTTAAACATAGTAATTTCTATCTTTTCTTTTTCCTGCCTTTGAACATGAAGACTCAAATGAAAGACAACCCCTCTCATTACCCTTTTTTATTTTGGACCAATGGGCTTGTCACTCTAGAAAAACTGTCACAGAGGAGAAGAAAGCTATAAAAATGTTCTATGGACAGCAAGGCACATAAATAAGTACTGAGATCAAACATAATAAAGTAGCCTATGGAGGCCAACTGTCTCTTAGATTGATGCTATGCAGTAAACAGAATTATGGCAACTTGAAAGCTTTCATGATTGGTTTTTATATTTGACTCTTAGTTTTGTAGGTCTCTTATTTAACATGCTTGAGTTAATATTTTAACACTTTGAGTCCACTTCTCCTTTCTTGCTGTGTAGACATATGTCTGGGACATGTCGGGAAGGTATGTCCTCAAAAATGGAAGAACAGATGCATGCAGTTGGCCACAGCACCCCCAAAGAGAGATATGGTGGGGCTACTTGAAACATCTAGCAGGATAGGAATTTTAACTGTGTGCTCTATTATCAACAATTTTGCCAGCTAGCACATTTTCTCTTCAGCACGTCTCCAAATATGACAATGATGCCACAGTCAAAAACAGTTAACATCTCTCCTGCCTCAGGAAAGAAGCAGTTAAACAGAGCATGTCTCACCTTAGTTTTTTTTAAAAAAGAAAAATCTTTGTGATATAAGGAATTGATATTTATTGAGAGCTTTTTATGTGCCATACATTCATCAAGGTTATATTATTGTATCCTCAAATCATCTCTGTACAACGAATTTTATTTCCCCTATTTTCCATTATGGAAACTAAGAGTTATTAAAATTTTATTTGTAGTCTCACAACTAGGAAATGTTGGACCAAGATATGAAAAACCATTCCAGATTTGCTTGGCTGTGAAACCAAGCAGTTGTCACTATATGATGCTAAATTGTAGACATCAACCACTCACAGTGATGCCATCTGACACCCATCCGAGAGTCACAAGACTCTTCCCCAAAGTGACACCAACTCCTGCAGGTGATAAATCTCATCATTCTAATTGTACAACTTGAGGAAATGAAGGACGGAAAATGTGTTCTTTGGTCGCCATGTCTTAATTTCTAGTAACAAAGGATGCTTAAAACAGGAGAAATAAGAGTGTGATGAAGTGTCCTCAGGCAAGACCTTAAAGGTAAGTCCATTAACAGGTCATGATAAGGTTTTGGAACTTCTGCAACTTAGAGCATCTTCCTCACCTACCACCCTGTGACAATTGACAGGCTAGCTCTGCTTGCTAATTACACTCTCTCCCATTACTTTTTATGACTAAAAGATTTGTTTGGTAACCTTCAAAGATATACCGAAGCCAGTAGGGGATTATTCATGTCCCAGTTCTGGATGTTTAAGACTCTCCTGCTGGGGTGCTAGCTTTGAGTCCCACTGGTAATGACTTAGTTCCTTAATCTCCTAATTGAAAGACAACTTCAAATAATATTGCAGAGCTCGAGGCTTCAGGAAGGACCCAGGAATTGATAGGTTTACCTGACAAGAAAAAGTAAGGAATAGAATTTCTCTCTGTGAACCAAAGCTCAGAACGACCTCTAATCAATGAAACAAAATGGCAAATAGTATTAGGCACAACCTATAGATCAAAAAACAGTTTTTGTTTTCAAAACGGAAAAAAGAAATATCTGTCCGAAAGAGTTCTTGGAGTTCCTGTCTTGCTTCTTTGCCTTTCTGAATCCTGCCCCCACTGGATAATACTCAAGCTAGCAGAAGGCAATTGACAAACCCTCCTTGACAGTGAGAAAATAGATGTGCCTATGTTGACACTTCTGCTCCCAACCTAAAGATATATTTTTAGTTAATGGCCACAGTTTTGATTAATGATTGTTATAGCACATCAAGGAGAATATATTAATGTAGCCCTGAAAACGTTAAATCTGAGGTGACTGGAAATGACGAGGAAGAAATGTCCAGAAAGTGCTTGGATATATATATATAGGGAAGTCAGGACTCAATGGGCTGCTGGTGAGATGTGGAGATCGTCAGTATATATTCGGTTGTGGATACAAAGTATGTCCATGGGACCACACAGTATATTGGTTGGCCTCTTCCACTGTAGCCTTCTTGATCACTTCCACCATGTATCTTAAGTTTTAGTTCTAATATTTATCATATCAATACCGAAAACCTCACACTTCTAAAGCTTTACTCATGCTGTGGTTTTGTCTGGATTGTTTTTATGAACTTTTACTTCTACAAAGATCAACTTAGACCGACTTCCTTTTGGGAAGTAATTTTCCAAATACCATTCCCAACCCAAACAAAGCTGACCCTTCTTTGCTCTGTTCCCATAATGTCTTGTACATTTTTCCATTAAAGCATTTATCACAAACTGTTGTCATTGTTTGTGAGCTCCCCAAAGGTGTGGTTCCTTTAGCTTCTTCCTATACCTCTTTCTGTAAAGGTAGGGGCAGGGCTGAGCTAGCTGACCATCCATACACAGATGGGTTCCCACTGCCAATTTATTTAAGCAACAAGGAAAAGACCTTTATTGGTGTGTTTATGCAAGATTAGCCCCATGACTGTCCAGCACTTAGTAGGGAGCATGGTCATTCTTGAATGACCAACACATGGTCATTCTTGAAATAGCAAAGTCTTGGGAGTCTCTCGTGAAGACTAAACTCTAGGTTTGAGAACAAAAATGTCAGTGCAGACACAGAATAATGATTAACATTATTTTATTCAGATATTTTGTCTTCTAATTTAGAGACTCGTTTTGAGAATTAATCCTTAAAAAAGTCTTAAGTGTATTTTCATATAGTTTTCTCTGTTTGAATCTTTAGCTAAGATAGGTTTTTCAGACAACTGAAGATGGTGAAGTTGCTTGTCCAGGGGTGTTTTATTTTGTCTTGTTTTGTTTCACTTGTATTGATTTCTTTCCTCCACTACTCTGCAACTTGTTGTCCTCAGGTTTATATCTTACCTCACTGGCCCTCACTTCAGGGGCAGTCACATTTCAGGAATTATGTGTTGTCTGTAATAGGGCAATTCTCTTTTATCCTTCCACTGTCAATATATTGGAGCTCATGAAGCTCTCTTTGAAGTCAGTGTGAGTCTCATATTTGGAAGCAAGATACCACTGAGAAAGAAGATTCTAAACTGCAGCCCTTTGAGGAAAACTCACTTTTTAAAACTGCATCTTCCTATGTACCTGGTTCTAGTAAAATACAATTGTGTAAAAGATTTCTTTACAATTTTCATGTTATTTTAAACAGTCTTGATCTTAGGGAGGTCTTCTTTTTAGAGTTAAAATAAGCTAAGTGGTTAATTTTTACTTTTTAAGGAAGAATCACTAAAGTTAAGTGACAACTGTATTTATTTTCCTTTTCTCAGACTTCTATTTCAAGGATTTTTTGGTCTGCTGGTTTTTTTTTTCTTTAAGCCAGAATCTATTTTAACATCCCCACCTTAAAGGTCAAAATAGTTTTATGATTTGAACATGAGAAGCTATTAAACATAGACAGATATTAAAACATACAAACTTTGGAAGTATTTTAATGGTTTCTCAAAACTTCTGATTTTTCAACAACAAATGAATGTTGTATAGAATTTTAAGCCATTTTTCCCCTCTCTATGGTGCACTGGTATACAGTAAATGTCTTGGTGAAATATACACAAACCCAGAAACACTCACACCGGACATCCACTTGCATGAGATGATCTGTGTCTTTTCCTTTTTGCTGAAAGAAGGGTCAGCCCATCCCTATTCCCTGTGTATAACAGAGAAGGGTATGGGGGAAGCCAAAGGGGCTATTTAATGAGGAAACTTGTGGCAGTGTAGACATAAACAATATGGCCTTGGGACCTAGGGGCTAAAATACTCTACCCTAGGGGCAGAGTGTAGGGGAGAGGATTCTTCCTTTACCCCATGAAACTTAAACACCCTCAAGTGTCTGGTCTCCCTCAAGTGACTTCCAAGGCTTTGACAAGGGGCCTTGAGTGAAAGAATAAATCTCCCTAGAGACTAGGGGTGGGGAGAGGACTTAGAGGTGTCTGTGGTCTTGCAGTTATGCACATGGCAACTAAGATCCACTGAACTGACATGATCTCACTTGCACCCACAAACTACAGAGTAATCAATATTGATGTGTTTCCAAACTGCGGTAACTCTCCTTATCTTGGTTCTGGCCCAAACTGAAAATCTTAGTGCTGGATTTGATATCTCTGGTCAGATTTAGGGGGGCTCTAGAAAGTTGGCCAGTTCAATTTTGGATATTAATTTAAGCTTCCAATGACCTATTAACAAAAAAATAAGACCGGCTAGAAACTTTCAACCCTGACTCTTCTGGTAAGAACAAGATCTAGAACAAAGGTGATGTTCATCCTACCTCCATCCTGCTCAGACCTCATGGAGAAGACTATTCTGGACTGGCTTTCATAATCAAGAGGGCTATCAATCAGCAGGGGTACATGTAGGACAAGGATGATGAGAATAAGGAAGGCATGCCAGAGGAGAAGTCGCTGAAGAAATTAGAGCTGATTAGAAAAGAATGATCTTAGATGGAAGACTATGGGAAACATGTTAATTATTGCCAAATATTTCAAGGGCTGTCAGCTAATGAGATCCCATGGGACTGGGAGCAAAGGATGATTATTAGGAAGTAAGCTGAGCGGCCACAAAATGGAATGGAATATTTTGGTAGGTAATGGGTTCTGTTACTAAAGACATTCAATTTGATATTAGATGTCCATTTGTCAGAGAGATTGAAACAGGGCCATTGTCAGCCCATACAGTGTCTCTGTGAGAATAGAAAAAGTACTCCCTCTAGATGGATGCAGCTCTAAGTCAACATGCACGACTAGGCTAGATTTCAGCCCCCATTTGTTCCTTTTACAGGGCACCCCTATGCAGGGCAGAACCTGCATAACCACACATGGCTGTGTCCATGATCTTAACATGTTCTGCTCCAACAGCAATCAGTCAAAAGAGAGGAGGCCACACAGAATAAAAGAGCTCTCATCAACCAGAAAGAGTTGACCTATAGGACCTTAATGAAAGAACTGATCCTTTAAGCCAGGTGTGTCCCTTAAGAAACAGAAATAATTTGGGTCATTTCCTTTATGGTTAAATTCATAATACTTCATTGCTGAAATGTACAAAGGCTACTGTCACATGAGAAATTTACTTTAGAAGCTATTAAAATGTAGATACTTTTTAAAAATATTTACTGTGGGCTAGAAAATATGTTAAGCACTTTTATAAATTATTACTTTAATCTGCACAATAAGTAGTAGTATTATACCCATTTTACAGATGAAGTGTAACCCAACTTGTCTGAGATCACTTTGCTAGGAAGAGGCAAAATAGGTATTTGAATCAGGTATATTTGACTCTAAAATTCATGGTCTTTCTCATAAAACAAAATTATCCTTTTGAAAAAAAGCAAGGTTTTTGGGGCGCCTAGGTGGCTTAGTCGGTTAAGCATCTGCCTTCAGCTCAGGTCATGATCCCAGGGTCCTGGGATCGAGTCAAACATCGGGGTCCCTGCTCAGCAGGGAGTCTGCTTCTCCCTCTCCCACTCCTCCAGCTCGTGCTCTCTCTCTCTCTGTCAAATAAATAAATAAAATCTTAAAAAAAAAAAAAAAGCAAGGGTTTGAAAGCTCTAACTCAACATCATAATTTTGCATTACAGTAAAATTTTAAGATTTGGAAGGTTGAATTGGTGCAAAAGCCAGAATGTGATATAAATACTCAAGAGTGACAATCATCCTTCCTGACCGTCTCTCTGAGCATTCTGTCACGCTGGGCCTTAGTTTATGTACCCATGCACCATTAAACTGAAGAAGTGGAGAGGTGGTTTTCAGAACATCTGCTTGTACTGTTGCAGCTATAGGTTCACTAAAATCTCCCTCCCCTCTGTAGCCTTACCCCATGATGACAGTCTCAGTGGCTGCTTCCTCCCTGCACTTCTTTTGCATTCCTGATCGGTACCGTTGACTTGGCAACTAGTCAACACCGCCATGTGACGCATCTCTCATTTGAAATTTGAATGGAGTGCTTAAAGTGGTCATTGTATAAGTGTCATCTCCCCATGTAGGTGGAGACCTCCATGAGGGGAGAGACCATAGTTTATACTTCCTAGAAACCACCTCAACTGTGCTTATGCGCAGTGCCTTGCACGGAGTTGACTGTCTTACGTTGTCCTACAATTTTAGAGTGATTGCAATATACACATAGCCTGAATTAAACCCAGTTCTAAGCATGTTTAGATTTAGAATGAATCTTCCAGGAGCCCCTGCTCAGTAAGTGTTCCCATCATCATCTTCCTTGGGAATTTTGTAAGTAGGGACCTATGGCCCTGGACGATCAAGTCCAATGTCTTCTCCTCCCTCTTCTTCTGACTGCATACGGTCTCAGACTGCAGTGTTTATGATTAGCAGTGTTTCCCTGAAACTCTCTGTATGTGGACTGCCACTCCCTTCTTTTCTGTAGGTGAGAACCTACTATTCTTGCTCTACTCCTACTCATTGATTCCTCTCCTGAGAGGCTACAGGGATGAATAACATCACCAGTAAATGTTACATTCACCAGACACAGACCAGCAGCCATTACAGATGATGTCTACGGATGGTGCTAAAGAATGCCTCTGCTTCCCAATTCTTCATGTATCCAGGGGCCTCTCCGTGCCCCAGATCCTTGGGATGGCACAAATTCCACACTGCGGCACATCGTTGCATAGTAACAACGGCTTGTGACAGTTGTTGGTGTTTTCCTTACATATAGGGCAGTTTAGATTAAAAAGTCAATAGAGTTCTTACTCTTCTTGCTGTGGTGCCCTCACTCACGTGTCCTGGAACCTAGGGTTCCACAGAGTGTGGTTGGAAAACGTCGCTCCTGTAGACTTGCATTCATTTATGTAATTTCAGTTATCACCTGCCACGCCACAAACCTCACATCCTCCATGAAAATGTTCCTTGACGTTGTGATTTTGAACAGTACTCAGTTTTGCATTTCCATAGCTCCTGGCAGTGCTCAGTTTGCACCTGGGGAAGAAGTGGTGGAAGGGAGGGAGGGGAGTAGGGAATCTTACTAATTCTTACGCCCTTTCTATAAATGTGATGATTGTAGTGAATGTGATACAAGGGAAAGTTCACAAAAGCATTTTGCATAAAATACCTGTTCAAATCAAATATGGATGTAATTTAAATGATTAATGTTAGGGGTCAGTAGCACTAAAACGGGTTTTCCGGTAAGATTTTGTAAGTAGGAAATGTGTTTTTGTTAAGAAACTCTGAGACATACGCAGAAGTAGTTACGTAATTACTAGGATTACGCATGGTCTAGATCTGCTCTTTTGCTGCCTTTAAAATTTTGTAAATTCCTAATTTATTTCCTGATTTTTCCCCATTCTGGGGCTTAATTTTTCCCTATGTCAAACATCCAGTCTGCTCAGTTAAGGGGTGTGGGTTTTGGGAGGTCAGTGGAATTTATCATGCTATGGTGTTAGCATTGTCAATTTCAGTCATTACTTGATTGCTTACTTTATGTCTGTCTGCTTTGGCCTAAATACAACCTCAAGTGGTTCTCTGGATCATAGGCAATCTATTATTTCTTCCTATGGATTTGATTATTTTACATTACATCAGGTAAGTTTTTTTGAAGTAGCTACTGATAATTACCTCGCTATTCTCTGACTCAAGTCACTTATCCCTTCTTAAGGGGGATAGATAATCCTACTGTGAGTATAATTTTATGAGATTTGCTTTCAAGCAAATTTATGTTTCTCTATTTTCTTACTGCCTGTTTTGGTTTTGATAGTTTCAAAGAAAGCATGGAGAAATCATCACATTCCGACTGGCTCATAAATAACAGTGTTGCTGAGCTCGTGGCTTCCACAGGTCTTCCGGTGAACATCAGCGATGCCTACCAGGATCCTCGCTTTGATGCCGAGGTAAGAGGAATTTTCTCGTTCCAGTCTTAAGGTTCACTTGTCACACTGGTGATGGTTTGCTGGTTGAAGCAAAAGAGGGACCATCATATAGATCGATAGCAACCCCTGAGTTCATAGGCAAATTTTTTTTTTTTTTTATCTTTCCCCCGTGATCAGATTTTTAGCATTGCCTACTGTTGAGTAACAGAAAAACCTCCTCTCTACTCTGATTTGTGGCAAAATGGGTATCTGTTATGTATTAGTTTGATGCTCTTTTACAATTGGGTACATTTTATATTAAATGTACCCATATACAAGTACCCATGCCTTAACTCATGGACATATTATATTAAACATAGTTTATATTAAACTATGAAATAGTTATTGATAAAAATGTGTATATAACATAGTTATTTCCCAATAGATGCTAGAACAACTACCATGTCTTTTAAAATTGCTCCCAAGAAATGGTAAATTGGTTTGTGTTATTATTTAATGTTAATTTTGTAGGCACATTGTGCTCTATGCAGAATATATTAAAGCAATATAGATTCTGACTTGCAAATGTTTAAATTCTAAGTATCTACAGTATCATACAGATAAATTTACATGAATTTATAAAATATCTGTGTGTGTGTGTGTGTGTATTCAATAAATTACACATTTCCTATTCTACATTGCCAAGCTAAGATCTAAAGAGTAGCAGGAGTTTTTTGGCGAGGAAGGTGAGGAGATGTGTTCCAAGCAAAGCTGAGAGAGCGTGGGGGCTGAGGGGCTGGAGAGCTGAGATGAGTTAATGCTGCAGAAAGCACCAGGTAGATGAGGCTGGAGGAGGAAGCAGAGGTCAGATTGCTCCAAGACTTTGAAAGTTACGTTAAGAAGTTTGAGTATTTGTCCTAGGCAATGGGGAGCCAGTAGTTGAGTTTTAAATCAGGGAGACGCAGGACTTGTATTTTAGAAAGATCACACCACCTCTGTGGCTACAGCACAGAGGATAGATTAGCAGTAAGAACTGAACATTTAAGCTGAAATGACAACTCTGGAGACAGACAGGGATTCAGTCCCAGTCTCCAGACTCCACAGCCCTCCTCCCCAGGTCTGCTTTATGCTGTCCCATGTCTGGGGTGCGGCATGATGTGACAGGAGGCTGCAATCTAGACTTAACTTCGAACTTCAGTCATGTCATCTTTGCAGATCTCTGCAGGGAAATTTTTTTTTTAATTTTTTATTGTTATGTTAATCCCCATACATTCCATCATTAGTTCTAGATGTAGTGTTCCATGATTCATTGTTTGTGCATAACACCCAGTGCTCCATGCAGAACGTGCCCTCCTCAATACCCATCACCAGGCTAACCCATCCTCCCACCCCCCTCCCCTCCAGAACCCTCAGTTTGTTTTTCAGAGTCCATCGTCTCTCATGGTTCGTCTACCCCTCCAATTTCCCCCCCTTCATTCCACCTCTCTGTAGCTGCCTGGAGCTTTCTTCCCCCAGGCCATGTCCTCTAGTGGTTTCTATTAATTCTTGAGCATGGAGCTTAGCTTCTCCTACCTTGCAAAGGCTTTCACGAACTCCCAGTCTGGGTTGGGTGTCTCTGCAGCGTTCTCCTTCGGCTGTCCCAACCCTGACCACCCTCTAGCTCTCTTCAGTTCTGATGCATTATTTCTGAGTTTTGACTTCCCTTTCTTGGGAAAGTACACAGTCTAAAGCTTATTTAGTTGTCCTCCTTTGCGGGAAAATACCACCACCTTGGTTCTGTGATTGGCAGAGAAGAAATTATTTATAGAGGTCAATATTTGTATACTTTAGCATTATGATTGGGTTAGGACTGATTTGACAAAGTTTTGTGTTTTGCCTTGTTTCTTTCTTCCTTGCTTTTAGAGAGAGAATACTGAAGAACAGATATCTAAACACCGTTTTATGAAGGAATGCTTTCAGTATCCTATTACTGACATCAGTAATAGCTGAACAAACTGAACGCCTTGCTCTGCAGAAAAATCATTCGTTGCCAATTCCTTGTTACCAGGTCATCATGTTAGATCAGATGTCAAGGGGTCATGGTTGATTCCTATCCCAAATTTTAGCGCTATGTTTGGTATGGATTACTGTTATTCTGCTCTTAGCTTTGGATCATGAAGTCAAATTCTGGGGAAAGGAAAGAACCAACAAATTACACCATTTTAAAAAGTTGGTTAATTAGCCATATGTAAAGGTATAACGAAACATGAGGCAGTGAACACCCACTACCCAGTTTAAGAAAAGAACATGATTATTACTTGTGAATCCTTGTACAGATCTTCCCTAATCCTTTCCCCCTTTGCTTTCCCTGCAGAGGTAACCCTATCCTAATATGACCTTAACATTCTTTTGCCTTTCTGTATAGTTTCATTGCATATGTCTGAATCCATGCCAAATATATCATTATATCCTACATGTCTCTGAAATTTATATACATTATATTATACTGTATGTATTCTTCTGTGGCTTGCTTTTTCATTCAACATATGTTCCTGAGTCATGTGAGTTTGCAGTTCATTCATTTATTTTCACTGCTGCCAAGTATTCCACTATATGAATAAGCCTTGCTTTATTTACCCACTATGGTGTTGATGGACATTTGGGTTCCATGTTTGGTTATTACGTACATAGCTGCTAAGGACACTCTTGAACATGTCTCTAAGTGTACACGTGCAAGAGTTTTTCTGGGGTCTGTACATTGCCTTCATCAGGGAAGGAAAAATTCTTGTCCAGTCATTGGTCTTTTTTTTTTCTTATGGGAAACAGCACATGTAGCAAGCACAATTAATATCTCAAGAATACTTCTGCTCATACAATTTAGTGATTTTGGATATACCATATCCTTATGTCTGCAGACTCTTACCACATCTCTTCCTGATTAATGATACAGCCATTTTACATTGTTCTCTGTGCTTATAGTCCATTCCAATAAAGCAGGCTGCTCCACTGATCTATAAAAAGAACAGTGTGGACTCCTGAGCAAAAATGCAGCAGTTACTTCTGTGGGATTGGTCATAAAAATTTCATGCTTTTATCCAGTAGTTAGAAGCAACGATGCCTGAAGACAGTAAACTGTGGTAGGTTAAGCAGTGACTATTTCCTGAAATTACTTTCTTCCCTCTGATAAAATAAAGCATGTACTTAGACCAACATTATTTCTTGGTCTTCCACCTAAAATGCTTTCAATCTGTCACATACCTAATACTAGATTTCAAATGCAAATCTGAAGATGCATTATATGTGATGTTTACATGGGTGTCTTTGCATGGTATTGGAATTTAAAGTTATTTTATGTTTCCCTTCTCATGCTAAGGGAAAAAACTGGTAAGGAATTAAGCAATGTAGATGGAGGTGAGTGAGAGAATTTTTCCTAAATGCAGGCATTCAGTAGATATGTTCTATGAATGTGTGTGTATGTTATAGTGTGTGTGTGTATTGCTAGGAAAAGCAAAATTATTTATCTGCTTAGGCTTCCTCCCTTCTCAAGTATATTTTGCCTCAGGGCATTTTGTCAACTGTTTATGTTAATAATGAATGAGACTCCAGACTAAGCCACAATGCCAAGAGTCTAAAAGGCTCCAACCTTCTCCCCGTGAAGCCTGATGTAAGATGGTGTAGATCATAAGATAAAGACAACCATTTCAGATAATATTTTTTATTAATGGTTTAAAAATTTTCCTCAATATAAACAAAATGTCATAACAAAATGAAATTGCTTTGTTCTTGCACCAAAAGTAATTCTGGAATCATCCTGGAGGTAGAGGGTAACTTTTATAACTGTGTTGTCTTCCTGCAAAGGTTTGAGTCCTCTCCTCTTGGTCTGCTATGGATCCATAATTTTTATCGGTAATTATAATTGAGTAGTTATTTATTACTGATAGAAAATAAGGAAATAATTTTTTAATCCAGGATTAATGGAGTAGCTCCCAGAGTTTTCTCCACTGGAAAAGGTGCTTGCTTTTTGGTTCACGACACTCATTGACTTCCCTGAATAGTTTGAAGCTGGTTAATAAGAATGATAATTTGCAGAGTGGTAGCATGGGTAATCCCTTTCAAAGCATTTCCTATTTTTCTTACAGATTTTCTCAACCTAAGTCTATATAATGAACTTAAATTTGCCAAAAATATATTTTCCTGAACACTGGTATCTATCCTAAATTTCTCAATGGTTCAATGGCTAATTCTGACAACTTGAATTCTCTTTACTGAACATGAAGAAGGACCCCAATTCATCAGACAATGTAGTGTCCTGGGATAAAACCCCCAAAAATGGATTGGTCTTCTTCTGGGGTTTTATACTGTAGATGTGTCAACTTTGAGTTAATAGGAATACTAGAGATTTCTTTAATTTACAGATGAGGAAACAGACTCAGAGAGCTGAAGTGACTTGCCTAAGGCCACACAGCTTCCTTGAGATAGGACACAGAACAGACTGGACTTTCTGATTCCTAATTCAATTCTCTGACTGGTCTCCTATAGGGACCAGCTGCTAAGGGGCTGCCTGGGCAATGGAATCACCACTCCATCTTTCCTCTATCCACAAAGGCACATGAATGTTGGCCAGTAGACCTACCTCTTTGTCCAGTCTGCTCCACTCACCTGCTGAGTCATCTTGGGCATACTACTTGCATATATATTGTAACATGTAAAATGCTATATAAATATTTTGTAAATGATGCAGTTCTATATAAATGTCAGTGAAGATATTTATCTGATTAAGGATTAAGTTTCTTCTTTTGGGGTAGGGGCAAGTTGGCAGAAGCAGGTCCTTTTCTCTAAAATGAGGGGCCATTACACAGAGCTGCAGACCAGCAGACCTTGGTTATAGACAAGCCAACTTCAAGTCTCTTTATCCTCAGACACAGTGGGGAAGGAAGAGGAAAGTCTCTAGCCAAAGAAGGGAGTTAAGGGTGATTGTTTCTTACAGTAAAGAGGAGATGGTGACACTAATCTGATAACCTGTAGGTCTTCAAGTCAGCCAGGTCTCTCTTTGTCTTCTCAGAGATGTTAGTTACAGAGGTGGTGAAGGCGGGATGCATGTCCTGTGGCCTTCGGCTACCATAGAGATGGTCACCATATCCTCTCCTCAAGGAGCCAGCAATATGCAGACTTGGCTTTTAACAAGAATGGCCAGACATCCAGGGGCCAGATTACCAAGGCACATTAAGGATGATCAAATTTCAGGAGCCAGCCACACTGTCCAGACCCAAACAATCCACCAATCTTTAAAACATATAGCTGAAAAACCAATTACTCTGGTATATTTCAAACACAGCCCCGTTGCCTACATTCAAACCACAGTATCAGTTAAGGCAATAGATAAACTCCAAAATCTCCATGGCTTAACACAATAGGAGTTTAGTTTTTGCTCCTGTTGAGCCTAATTGGATGCCCCTGATCATGGGCACTGCACAGAGAGATGTTCCCTCTTCCATGAATGAAATTGTCCAGCAGCCACCGATGAATGACTTTCCCAGTGAACCATCTTGTGGAGTCTTCAGATCGCTAACTGGGGGCCAACCCCCAAACGTCTTCTCATGTGCATTTGGTAGTTTCTTCTCCAGTTTAGACTAACACGGGAAGTTTGTCAATTTGGGGATTCATGATGCCAATGGCTATTTTCTGTTAATAAGAGAGAATTTACTCTGCCAAGCTTTGCCTTAACTGTACAGCTTAAGTGGAAACTAGATTTCCAATTGCAGTGTCTTTTCTACCTTATAACTTCTGGGAAGTCTTCACAAACTCTGCCCAAAGATATGCAGCAAGAGAATGATCCTTATTTTGAAACTGTTGGTCTTCCTTTTAATAGAAACTACAAAGGGATGTGTTTCATGTGATATGAAGCCCATCCCAGGTGCTGCCAAGAACTTGCTGTGAAGGCTATGGGGCAGATAATCATAGTTGTCTACCTGCTGTGTATTCTCTTTGTGATTGTATTAAATATTTAATGGAGGTCCCTCCTTGTGGGGAGCAGAGCAACTTAGAGGGCAGCTACTGTGATTACTTGCCTTCTGTCTGCCTGTTTGAGTTGACTCTGAGGAGCGGCACCTGCTGGGCTTGATCGCCTGCATGGTTTTAAGGCCAAAACTCCTTGGTTTATGGGTGGAAAATTATGACAGAATGGTTATATAAGATACTCGCAGAGCCAGAACTAAATTTCTGAGCTTTAAATTCTGCAACCTTATGAAGATCGCTCTATGTTTATTCTGTTACAAGGCTCTATTACATCCCCCATGAAAAGGATGGAAGACAGAAAAGATATACCTGATTATATTTATTTATAGTGGCTCAAGAAACACTCGTGTTCACAGGTTATCATGTAGGTGGTAGGTTTTGTAGTTTTACCCACCATTTGCTCCTTGGGAAGAGGATGCCCATCCTCGGCTCCTGAAGACACTGACAGAACACCATGTGTATTAATTTTCTATCGCGGCCTAACAAGACACCACAAATTCAGCAGCTTAAGACAAACACTCATTTCTTATCTCACAGTTTCTGTGGGTCAGAAATCTGGGCGTGGCATAGCTGGGTTCTCCACTCCAGTGTCACACAGGCTAAAATCAAGGTGTTGGCCAGGTGGCATTCTCATGTGGATTTTGGCACTTTTCAAAGCTTATTCGGGTGATGGCAGAATTGAGTTCCTTGCAGTTGTAGACTGAGCTTCCCCTTTTCTTAATGGCTGCTACTGAAAGGTCTCTCTCAGCTTTTAGAGATTGCCCTTAGGTACTAGCCATATGGTCCTCTCACAACATGGCAGCTCACTTGCTCAAAGCCAACAGGAGAATCTCACCCAGTTGGCTGTGACAGAGGCTTACATGATGTCAGGAGTGACTTACATAATCACAAGAGTGGCTATCCCATCACCTCTGCCACATAACATAACCTAATCAAGGAAGTGATGATCCTGTCATATTTACAAGTCCTGCCCACACTCAAGGGGAGAGGATTCTACCAGACTTGTACAAAGTAGAGGGTAGCAGGTGGGAATCTTAGAGGCCATCTTTAGAATTCTGCCTACCACACTATAAAAATGACCACAAAAAATATCCCTTCCATATGTCCTGCTATGGAAAAATGTCTATAAGAAAAAAAGCCACAAAGAAGTATGTATAGAATAAAGTATATAAGTATGTATAGAATGATAAATGTATATATATACACATATTTTTCTAATAGACCCCTCAAACCTAACATGTCCAAAACAGAGCTGACAATCCTTTTTCTCCCAAGCCTACTCCTCTATCTGTTTCCCTCTCTCTATTAAGGCAACTCAATCCTTCCTGATGCTTATGACAAAAATTTTATAGGCATCATGCTCTCATGTTACACATCTAACTCATCAGGAAGTCTAGTTGGCTCTACCTGCAAAATTTATCCAGAACCTGATCACTCTTCACCACTCAACTGCTACTACCCAGGTCTAAGTCACCCTCATCTCTGGACTGTTTCATGGCCATAGCCTCTTTATCTCTCCCCCTCTATGCTCTATAGCCAGATGGTTTTGAATTTTAATCATATCATATCACAACTCTGCTCACAAACTCTTCAAAGTCTCCTTATGTCATCACTAGAGTAAAAGCCAAACTCACAATTCTTTCAGAGGTTTCCAATATCCTACACAATCTGGCACCTCATCATCTGGCCCCAGTCCTGACTCCTACATTTCCAGCCACACTGGACTTTCTGTTTTTCCTAGAATATACTGCTCACACACCTACCTCAGGGCCTTTCCACTGGCTATTCCCTCAGCTAAAATACTTTTCCCCCTGTATCTGTGTGGTTCAAATCCTTACTTCTTTAAAGTCATCTTTCAAATGTTACCTGATAATAAGGCCTGACAACCTTGATATTAAATCCCCTTTATCTTGCTTTATTTTTTTCTCTGTAATTCCTAAGACCTTCTAACATGTAATCTATTTCTGTATTTTTTAAAATTTTTTTGCCATCTGTCTTCTCTCACTAGAATGTAAGCTCAACGAAGGTGAGGATTTTGTCTGTTTTGCTCATGATTCTCCCCAACTGGAACAATGTTTAGTACTTAATAGTCATTATTGTTCAACATTGTTGGATATTTTATCTGTGTTATTTATGAACGTATATATTGTTGAATATATCATAAATTGATGCATGAGCATATTATATATTTGTAGGAAAAGATAGGAAGAACTTACACTAAGTTGTTAATAGTTGCCATGTCTAGAGATGGAAAGATCAGAGATTTTGATTTTATTTTTACTTAAAAATTTCACAAGTATTTGTATTATTTTCATAATCAGGCAAAATTATACAGATATTTTAAAATTTTAGATCCTTTATATCTTATGTGAAATTATATTTTGCCAGGCTATTGTGAGCCCTCTAAAAGCTATAAATTATTACTCAGAACCAGAACTGAAATAACGCAAGATCTAAGTACATTAACTTGCTTTGCCGTATATTTGGGGAATTCAGATGGTTATTTTCTATAGCCCTAGCCAGCATAGACTGCTGCATGGATTTTATCCTAAGATCTTTCTTTGCCTGAGACTGTCCCCACAGCTTGTACATAAAGTGTCTTTGCAGATGAGCTACTGCTGTATTAGGTGATTCCTTGGTGTGCATACTCTATTTACAAATACAGTCATCCTGAAACAGTTATTCTGGTCTTGCTTTTAGCTGGAATTGTGCTTATGAATTCAACTCCCAATAATTAGTTGCACTCTAGTGCCTTATCTGTGAAGCTTTCTGCCCTTCTTTTCATACTAGATTCAAAAGAATACCTTAAAACAAACACACTAATGCACAACAAGGCATTATTTAGTCATTATAAGGTATAATATTCTGTTGCTTAATTTAGTATTTCCCCCCATTTGTATAGTTATGGAGAGAATTTTCAGAGCCATTATGTGCAGAGTTTGTCCTCTGTCTGCAGCAGGAATGAACAATTGGACCCAACATTTAAATAGGGAAGGTGGGAGGGATGGCAGAAAATAACTAAAAAGTAGGGCAGGCCTTATGCACGGATGGTTTGGTGGTGTATGTATTTGTTACAAATTTAGGAGCAGTGGGAAACCCATCAGTACCCAGATCCCCTCTGCCATGGGTGGCTGATGCCCAGAGTTACACAGTTAAATATAAGGTGTCGTGACCCTAAATCCATCACGCTTCAATCCCATGCAGTTCTTCCATCTGAAATTCTTTCTCTGATTTTTTTTTTTATTACTAAAGCCTGTTGAAGACAACTCAATAGTTCTTGCCCTTGTCATGTAACACTTAACGTTAATGGGGGCTCCAGGCTCTAAATCCTTTGACTTAGAGCATTAAAGCCCATTTCGCCTGTCAGAGCCTCATAGCCAAGCACTCCCGTAGTCTGGGATGCTGAGTGCTAACCCAGCAGGACAATTCATTATCTATTTCCTATAATGTCTTCTGGTCTATCAGCTATGCTGCCGTTACAAAGGAAATGTGCAAAATTGAAACCATTAAGAGATAGAGCTCCGTGAATCTGCGGAAAAGCATTTGCTTACCAGTAATCTCTCAGTCACTGATACTTAGTGTAAGCCAGTTTGAGACACCTTCCAGGGAGTAGGGTTTGAAGACTGGACAGTGCATATAACAATTCCAGATGACCAGGAAGGTGAGGAAGGTTAGGAGGATTAATAAGACTTGAATAAGGTATAGAATGGGGTAGCTGTGAGGAGTGAAGACAGAAAGGGGTCCCATGGTTCTAAGAGTGGAACAGACTTTGCTGCGTAGGTGGTGAGGAAGATACTTCAGTTCTTGGCCCAAAGGTCAGTTATTTTTCTAGGAATACTTTTGTCAGAAATTTAAGGAATCATTGGTAGGTATGTTCCAGAAGCCATTAAGACTGATCCTATGTGTAGGTAAGATAGGCAAAAAGAAACTGCCTCTCTACTGTTTCAGAAAAACCAAGGGACTGATGTCAGAACATCTCCACCCTCAGCTTGTCCTAGTACCAGAATTTCTCTCTGGTGATTGACATTTGGGAGATAAAGTATTGTTTTAAATTATTGCTGGGGCGTCTGGGTGGCTCAGTTGGTTAAGCATCTGCCTTTGGCTTGAGTCATGACCCTGGGTCCTGGGATGGAGCCCCTTGTCAGGCTCCGCGCTCATACTCTGCTTCTCCCTCTCCCTTTGCCCCCACCTGTCCCCCTGCTCATACACTCTCTCTCTTTCTCTCATTTGCTCTCTCTCTCTAAAATAAATAAATAAAATACTTTTAAAATAAACAAATATATAAATAAATAATTACTAAAATTGTACGTATCTTTGTAGGGAAAGGGAAACACCTTGAATATAAAGAATAGTGTTATAGTACCACCAATTCACTTAACATTTCCACTGACCATCTTTGAGAGGCTGGAAAATATGACAAGTGTATTTTGATGGCTCCAAGTAGAACCGTTTACCGGGAAGGCCCAATGAAGACAGACACTAGACAACATTTTTAGGTATACACATCTTTAATTAGAAAGAAGTAGGCACTCCCCGATAATATGTTTATTTTAACTGTAGCCTTCTAGAAAGGCTGCTTGGTCTCACGTGGTCTAACATTTGGGACTCTAACAATGTGAGTTTTCAACTGAGAATGATCGAGCAGGAACCCTGTGGAGCAGTGGGGCAGATATTTGGGGGCAGGTATTCTTCTCAATATTAGTAATATTTACATTTGCAAAACACCTTACAAATTTTGAAACCCTTTCACACATATTCTTACAAAACAACTTGGAAAATAAGAAAAAACACAAAGGGAAAAAGATGAGACTTGGCTATAATGCTAAAATCTGAAGACAGCCAGTGTTAACATTCTGGTGCACATGAGACAAATGTCAATAACAAAATTGAGACAGAGAGAGTTTTAGTGACTTGGTCGGGGTCAAGAGACCGGAGATATTTTTGAGCTCCATTGACTGATATGATCTGAAGACTTGGGGTTATGTGATGAACAGAGATGATTCTTTCCTCCCTACTTTGTTATTCCTGTTCATCCCTGTTTGGGACTCATTCTTCAGGTGTCTTGCGCTTCCACTGATGGGCTTCATCTCTTCTCCTTCACCCCTGATATATGCTCCCAGCCCTTGATGTTTCATACGGTCATATTAACTAACTTGGATTTGTTTAACTTTCCAGAAACAACAGCATTGTCACAGATAGACAAGTCATGGGGCAGGGGGGGGGGTAGGGGATTGCCTTAATGATCTTAAAATCAAAAAATTCACTCTCATCATACTCTGCTGTCCCTCTTACTCCCCATGCCCCATCGTGCTGGGCTCATCAAGCATGCTGATCACTACCACTCTCTCTTCCCTATTCTCATCGCCAGTTAGTGCCACTTTCACTTCCTTCCCTCATCTGCAGTGGGAATGATAAAAAGACATTCTCAGCATTCTCTTTGGCCCCTCCTCTCCTCTTGTGCTCAGCCCACGCAAGCCTCCAGCATTGGGTCAATGCAGCTCCGCTCTCTCAGTGTGGTCTTCCTCTCCTCCAGAACTAACCACTTGACTTCTGTTTCTCATCCCATCCCTTCTTGCCTTGCCTTTGTCTTCAGTTATCCTTCTGTGCTGCTAAATTCAATAACCCATTTTTGGTGCTTATCTTATTTCACTATTCTGCAAAATTTGACACTATTGTTCCACTTTAGTTCTATTTAGAAAATAACTTTACCCCATGTCTACAAGTAATTCATTATCCAAAATTTAGAAAGCAGAAACAGTAATTTAAAAACTCCCATAGGCAGAATTCTTTCACAATGTATACATGTATCAAATCACCATGATGTACACATTAACCATGCTATAATTTTGTCAGTTCTACCTCAGTCAAGCAGGGGGTGGTGGTGGGGACAAAAGTGGTGGCCAGAGCTGAGCAGGGATGGAGGAATGAACGGGTGGAACAGAGAGGATTTGAGGGTCAGTGAAACTATTCTGTATGATACCATAATGGTGGATAAAGGTCATTATGCAGTTGTCAAAACCTGTGAAATGTACAGCATCAAGAGCGAACCCTAATGTAAACTGGGGACTTTGGATGATAATGATGTATCAGTGTGGGTTCATCAGTTGTAACAAATGTACCATGATGGTGAGTGATGCTGATAGGGGGGGAGGCTGAGGTGCATCTGTGGGGCAAGGGATGGGAACTCTCTGTACTTGCACTCATTTTGCTGTGAACTTGAAACTGTTCTAAAAAAGTAAAGTCTATTTAAAAAGTAAAGAAACAGAAACTCCCATAGGCAAACAATTCAGAGGGGACTATTGTGGTTGTATTTCCAGGATTTTCCAATGTATATGATAAGTGTTTTTATACCTACAGACACCCACAGTCATCACTTAATATATTAAAATTTTCCACGTTTAACAAATATTCTTCTATAGCATGATTTAAATTAGATGGATAATATTCCATTGTATAGTTGTGCTATGCTTTACTTAACCAAATCCCTCCAGTTGAGTATTCAGGTTATTTCTAAAATAGCATTATCATTAGTAATCCTATGGTTTACATCTTTATATGTAAACTTTTGTGTACAGCTATAATAACTACCATAGAATAAATTTCTAGACACAGGAATTGATGGGTCAAAGGGTATTTATACTTTTTAGACTCTGGATACACATCAATAAATCTGTTTCTGGAAAGGTTGTAGCAGTGTATTCACACAATAGAAATGCTACAAAGCCTTGAGGTTACGAGCTTTGGAGTTCTTTTTCGTCCCCGGCACTGACCCCACCTTCTTCATTTTGCCCAAAATACCATGTCCCCTCAGGTTCAGTTTTCATCCTTTTCGTCTTTTCCTTGCACAAGTTCTTCCTTGATGATTTTACTCACTTAGTCCAAACCAGAGGCTGACTCCGAGGTGAGTGCAATCAGCTCCTCCTTCTCTCCACCACCTTCCCAATTGGAACTTGAACTCGGAATCATTTCGCTCAGACTTCCTGCGTTCCCCACATCAGGGAACTCCAGCCACTCTTCCTCAACCCAGAAATTTCCATGTTATCCTTGGCAGGGATGGGAGAACCTCCCCAGAATAGAAAATTCTTTGGGGGAACTATAATAATTTTTGGTAAACAAAATTCTCTCTTATTTCACTGATAAACAGCTTAAGGTTTGTTTTTCCTCACCACCAGCCTCTCAAGCTGTCTCTCCTTGTTTCTTTCACTCACTGCATGTCCTTGTCTTCTTGCACTGCGACCTCGTGCCTCAGCTGCTGCAGATCTCCTAGGAGAGGTTAGCGTGGGGCTACGGCTGTCCCCGAGTTGGCAGAGGCAACCGTACCTCCTGCTCCGTGCTGGCTTGGGACTACCGACCACTGGGTATGACCCTCAGCAGAACAAAACAGACCCAGACATTCTAGCGCTGCTGCGGCTAGCCCCAGTCTGTAGCTGATGCCTCCCAGACCACTGTCCAATCCACCTCCTCCTCTTCCTGCTCACTAGCATTGCTGTTGAGTCAGACTTCAGCTGGAGGGAAAGAAAGAAAACCACTCTGTTTCTTTCGGGAGATAACTTTGATGGATGTGTTTGTTATTGCCTGACTTCCTTTGAACCAGTCTCTCCACTTTCAAGGCAGTTAATCTCTCTGAGTCTTATCTGAGAGGGAGGAAGTGAACAGGACCTACCTGCAGGGTTGTTTTAATAAGTATATGAGATAATGCATGTGAAGGTGCTGAACCCAGTGCCTGACAGGAACTGAACATCCAGGAAACATTAGCTCAGCATCATCAGCGCCATCACTGTCCTTGAAGACCCACTTATAAGGATCTAAAGCTACTCTTAATTTCTCTAAAAAGGGTTGCTGGCTTTTCTATAGTATTTTGAAATTGCTTTACTTGGACACTTATTTTATCTTAACTATTTCTATTTTTACTACACTGTGAGCTCTTCACACAATTGTTTAAATTCATTTTTATATCCTCCAAACCCAGCCATGTGTCTGGTGCATAGGAGATGGTAAATAAATATATGTTAGAAGAGTCTTGACTCTTAGCTCACACTATTCTCGAAAATCACTTTCAGTTTGATTGCAAATCTAAACGTGAAAGCTAAAACAACAAAGATTCTAGGAAAAGAATTGGAGAATATCTTCATGAGCTAGGAGTAGGGAAAGATTTCTTGAGCAAAACCAAACAAATACTTTAAAAAAAGAAATGAACATGCTGGTATCAAGAATAGAAGATATCTGGAAAATTAATTTCTCAGAGAAAAACCAAAACAATCTAAACATAAAATTTAGGTGTGTAAATGAACTTCCAATTTCAAATGTTTAAAATATGTAGCACTTAATTTCTACAATGAACATTGTAGAAAAAGAGTACCTTTATTTCCTCAATAACCATGATCTAAAACCTTGCTGTCTTTTTTTTTTTCCCTATAGTATTGGGATGACAGGTTGACCTTTCTCACGAGATATCAAGGTCATATGAACTCACCAACACCCTATCAGTCTTTAGTAGCTCTTACCTAACAGTTAGATATGGACCATTGGTTTTAATATTAAGTGGAGCTTATTACTGAATGATGGTTTTTGATCTAGTAATTATATCTTCCTATTTTAAATATATCATCTGACAGTCTGCTAGAGTATAGAAAGAAGATCTCTGAACCTCTACATTTATCATATTTTTGCAACTTCAATTTTTTGTATATGATTTTATAATATATATAGTAAATTAGTGATGTCATGTATTGGGGCACCTAGGTGGCTCATTCGGTTAAGCGTCTGACTCTTGATTTTGGCTCAGGTCATGATCTCAGGGTCGTGAGATCGAGCCCCAATGGGCATGGAGCCTGCTTAAGATTCTCTCTCTCTCTCCCCACCCTCCTACCCCCACTCAGGTGTGCTCAATCTCTCTCTCTTAAAAAAAAATATATGTAAGAGGGTTCCCCTTTCTCCACAACCTCTCCAACATTTGTTGGTGGGAATGCAAGTTGGTACAGCCACTTTGGAAAACAGTGTGGAGGTTCCTCAAAAATTTAAAAATAGAGCTACCCTATGACCCAGCAATTGCACTACTGGGTATTTACCCCAAAGACACAGATGTAGTGAAAAGAAGGGCCATATGCACCCCAATGTTCATAGCAGCAATGTCTGCAATAGCCAAATTGTGGAAAGAGCCGAGATGCCCTTCAACAGATGAATGGAAAAAGATGTGGTCCTTATATACAATGGAATATTACTCAGCCATCAGAAAGGATGAATACCCAACTTTTACATCAACATGGATGGGACTGGAGGAGATTATGCTAAGTGAAATAAGTCAAGCAGAGAAAGTCAATTATCATATGGTTTCACTTATTTGTGGAACATAAGGAATAGCATGGAGGACATTAGGAGAAGGAAGGGAAAAATGAAGGGGGAGGAAATCTGAGGGAGAGATGAACCATGAGAGACTATGGACCTGAGAAACAACAGGGTTTTAGAGGGGAGGGGGGAGGGGGGATTGGTTAGCCCGGTGATGGGTATGAAGGAGGGCATGTATTGCATGGAGCACTGGGTGTTATAGGAAGGCAATGGATCGTGGATCACCACATCAAAAACTAATAATGTATTGTATGGTGACTAACATAACATAATAAAATTAAAATATATATATATGTATAAATATATATATGTGTATATATATATATAGAAAGAGTATTAAAAGTATACATGCATATGGCAGCATTATAAGCTCAAAACATTTTTACTAACAGATGTGCCCAAAGAGAAATATTGACCACTAGTTTAATTAAAATATTTTAAATACTCAGAACAGAAACTGTTGCTAGAATTTTTGTCTGGTGGTATGATCATGATCAAGAGTTTTACATCCAGCTCTCCGTGGCTACAGGGATTGGGGGAGGTAGCATTGGTGTGGGGGCTTTTGGTTGATTCATATTTGGTTGGGGCTTGATCTCCTTAGGATATCTATTGTGATGCTTTAAATTAAAAGAGGCAGGTGAGTGTCTGCATTTAAAAAGAGATTATAATGTGTCTTTTTAAAAGCTATTTTTAAATGTCTGTTATGAAGAGTGGTAAGCTGTAAGTCAGAAATGGGTAAATAATGTTTAATTTTAATTAATTACTTTCTCATATCCTAGGCTGACCAGATATCAGGGTTTCATATAAGATCTGTTCTCTGCGTCCCTATTTGGAATAGCAACCACCAAATAATTGGTAAGGTATTACCTAAATAGTTTAAAGTTCTTTTTCTTTTTTCATTTTTTTTTCATTTGGGGGGGGCGGGTGAGGGGCAGAGGGAGAGAGAAACTTACACAGACTCCATGCTGAGCGTGGGGCCGATGGAAGGCTCAGTCTCATGGCCCTGAGATCACGACCTGAGCCGAAACCAAGAGTTGGATGCTTAACCGACTGTGCCACCCAGGTGCCCCAGTGCAACCTTCTTGTATAAAGAAAGACAAATTTACTTTAAAATACACCATATCTTTTTTACACTTGATCTTAGCAAAAAGGCCAAGAAGTGATACCTGCTCCCCTCTTTATGTCCAGGACTCATCGACCTATGTTTCATTCTTTCGTGTAATTTCGTAAGTGCAGACTCCTGATGAATTGACATTAACCGGAACAATGAACAAAGATTTATTCTTTTAACCAAAGACCAATAATTCTGAAGTTGGAGGGGATCTCAGAAATCAACTAATACAGCTCTCCTATCTTACCTTGGGGAAATTGAGGTGGGATGGCGGAATCACACAAAGACCAGAATAAAGTCACAGAATGTTAGTAGCAGGATCGGGATTACAAGTCAGGCCTCCTAACTCCTAAACAGATTTTCCCACTACGTCTGTATTTTCCATCTATGCTTTTACACATGGAGTACATGCAAAGGAAAAAGAACATGCATTATTAGACATATACAGAGCATGTATCTTTCTGTCTGGATGATTCTGAAATAGGTTATACTTGACCCAGAATAACAGAACTGTGGGCCAAAGCAGCTTCCAAGTTTTTTCTCCCTCCTTTGCTCCTTTCCCTCCCCTCAGAACCTCTGTCAGGAAAGTATCAAGCCCAAGAAAGAAGTCAGTGGGTAAAGTAGAGAAGTCATAAAGAGTGGAGGTGTTAAAATTATTGAAACATAATTAAAACATGGGTTTTTTTCCAAGAGACACAAGGTAACTAGTGCATTTGCCTTTCTTTGCTTCCCTCCAACATTGTCTGTTAAACTGTAGGACACTGCTACTTATCAGAGGATTTAGTATATTGTAAATATTGTCAAGACTTGAACTGTAACAATTTTTTTCATTAGTTCGCTTAATTTGCAGAAAAATATTGGTACATTAATGAACATAAAGAATGTTCTAAGAGTTGGGGATTCGAGCCCCTAGTACAAAGTGTTGAATTGCATCATGTATAGTTTTAAGTATATTTAAGTTTAGAGATAAGAGAAAGTGCATAAGAAACACTGTTTCTGTGCTATCTGTTGATGTCCAATGGCAATCTCAAATACGGTCCTAGCTTTCATTCGTAACAGTAAACATCTGTTATTCTTTCCAGATTAAGACTGCAGTTTGCCTATTACACGCTAAAGATTTGTGTTTCATTATATACGTCATTATATGTGTCTCCTAGCATATGATGACTTACTTCCCTAGTGGGAATGTAGGTGTTTTAAAAAACACAGGTATGCTTTAGAATTATGGCTATTTTTTGTTTGTACCAAATGGGGACACAGGAGAATGTTTTTCAAGATTGTTCAGTTTTTCTGGTTAGAGTTGTATGTTTTGAGAGTCTTGCCCCAAAACATCTGGTACAATGCTGGAAATGAACTTTGGAAAGAGGAAGTACATAGGAATTAAGTTTGTTAGAAGTGTGTGTACCCCATCGGTAGAGGGCAGCAGATCTAACTTTGCTTTGAAGGTTAACTGCGCCACAATCCCCCACATTTCTTGAATGTTCACTCCATGTGGAGCAATATGCTTTAAAACATTCAAACGTTATCTCATTTCATCTTCATAACCCTCTGAGACAGTGAACATTTTAATCCCCATTTTACAGATGAGGATTTTCAGTGCTAAAAAAGTTAGGTAACTTGTTCAAGGTAACAGCTGATGGTGGCGTTGAAATGTGACCTGAGACAGTGTGACACCAGAGCCCATGTTCTTAATCATGATGTCATCCTGCCTCGCTCAAGCACTGTGTTCCACGGGATTGAAAACATAAAAAATTACATAAATATATGTAGACACACATATGTATATACACACAGTTATTAATACTCAGTGGTATATCTAATTGCATATATGTGTATATGAGTGTGTATATTTGTCAGATATATCCGAGTCACTGTGCACAGTCATCTTGAAAACCATTTTCAAGACATCAGACTGATGCCCAGTAGAACTCCAGGCTTCACTGAGACCCGGTTTGGATATCACAGCCTCGAAGACAGACTGTATCGCTGTACCTCAGATCTGTCCCATGGCGACAGCAGGCAGTGGGAAGACCAGGGATTAAACTGAGTGTCTGAAGTTACCTAAGGGAGTTATTGAGTCAGCTGGGCTTTATTATATTATAGTAATACAGTGGCCAGTGCTAAAAATGACCACGTCAACCAAACTCTTCCCACAGGAGTGGCTCAAGTGTTAAATAGACTTGACGGGAAAGCTTTTGATGATGCAGATCAACGACTTTTTGAGGTAAGAAAATAAATTTGTGAACCAAAGGCTAGGGCTGAGTCACCAATAGTCTCCTGGTTGCAGCTTGCCAAAATCTGTCAAGAGTATGTCTACAGTCACGAGACCGCCAGCCAGCTCTGCAGCAAGTTCGGCCATCTCTTTTCTTGTGTTTTCAAGCTTCCCTTTATTCCAGTCTGTCCTCTAGCTGGAAGGGTTGGCCTTGAACAGGCATCCTTGTAAACTTTGCACCAACAAAGTAGCCAACATGAAAACCCCATGATTATTTTTTCTCTAGGAGAGAATACCTCACAGCTTCTTTACTAACTGGTTCTAGATCTGTCTTTCTTCCTCTTAATAACATTTACCTCATGGGTACACTCACTTGGTTTCCTCACCAAAATATTTTATAGCCTAGCCACTAAAAGAGGGTGCTTTAGTTTAATGGAATGGAAGTAGTAAAACCAGTCCGCGACCTAAATAAATTAAGAACACATTTGGTAAGACTGTAAGTATGTTTTTAAATTTATAGTCATTTCTTCACCATGACATTATGTTAATAATTTTTTCTCATGTGCAGTGGGAGCTATAAAGTTGTTACATGACAATAGTAATTAAGAATTTTAATGTGCATATTTCCCCAAGGCCTACCTCTGTGTACAATAAAATTATATTTTCAGACCCATTTCTGATGACTGCTTGCTTTCATATTAGATTATACCAATGAGTTATTGCAATTTTTAATTAGTGGGCTTTCTCTTTCCTAGGCTTTTGTCATCTTCTGTGGCCTGGGCATCAACAACACAATTATGTATGATCAAGTGAAGAAGTCTTGGGCCAAGCAGTCCGTGGCTCTTGATGTAAGTCAGTATTTATGTCCAAATCATATGCTTAAAAGCCCTAATTTTATGAGAGAAGAAAGGTCCTTGTTATGGGACTAATTTCTCAATTTTTAATTACCTATTCATTGGGCTTTAATTATTTTAGAGTCATGTGTTTGAATTTGATGAAAGCCACAGACCCTCTCTAGAACAATGCACCTATGCACACAATTTTGCATACAATTTTGAGGAGTTCACAGATTCCTTGAAGACCATCCATATGTTGCACAATTAGATATAGATTTTATGTGTTAGGTTTATTAAAAGTGATGATGCAAAAACAATTTGTTAGGATTTATTTAAAATTAAATGCATTTTGAACTTATTTTGAATATGTGTAGGTAGTCTGGAAAGTCACAACTTTTCTTACCATAGAAGAACCCTTCACTGTGAAGATATGTGACCCAGGTGGGGGAAGCTGCTCCTGTCATTCTCCAACTCCCCCGCCACAAACACGTACACCTCCCACCGAGAACTCCGACCTATTCCCCAGACCTAAACTGCATCTCCCCTCAGACTAAGTCCCAAAATAGTTCTCCCTGGATCCCAGCTTGTTTCTTTTCTCAAATGGTACAATGCTCTTTTAAAGTACTAAGACGGTAAACTCTACTTACAACATTAGAACAGAAACTTAAAGATTTAAAAGTATTCTGCTCCAAACCCATCATTTTTTTTTAGCTACAAGTAGCTATAGCATTTTTTATTATTTAAGTTCAATTAATTAACATATAACATATTAATACTTTCAGAGGTAGAGGTCAGTGACTCATCAGTCTTATATAATGCCCACTGCTCATTACATCGCATGCCCTCCTTAATGTCCATCCCCCAGTTACCCCATACCCCCACCTCCCTTCCCTCCAGCAACCCTCAGTTTGTTTCCTATGATTAAGACTCTTATGGTTTGTCTCCCTCTCTGATTTCATCTTGTTTTATTTTTTCCTCTCTTCCCTATGATCCTCTGTTTTGTTTCTTAAATTCCACATATGAGTGAGATCATATGATACTTGTCTTTCTCTGATTGACTTATTTCTCTTAGCATAATACCCTCTGGTTCCAACCACGTTGTTGCAAATGGCAAGATTTTATTTTTGTTGATGGCTGAGTAGTATTCCTGTGTGTGTGTGTGTGTGTGTGTGTGTGTGTATGTGATATATATATCACATCTTCTTTATCCACTCATCTGTCGATGGACATCTCAGTTCTTTCCACAGTTGGGCTATTGTGGACATTGCTGCCATAAACATTGGGATGCACGTGCCCCTTCGGATCACTACATTTGTATCTTTGGGGTAAATACCCAGTAGTGCAATTGCTGGGTCGTACGGTAGCTCTCTTTTCAACTTTTTGAGGAATCTCCACAGTTTTCCAGAATGGCTGCTCCAGCTTGCATTCCCACCAACAGTGTAGGAAGGGTCCCTTTTCTCCGCATCCTTGCCAACATCTGTCATTTCCTGACTTGTTAATTTTAGCCATTCTGACTGGTGTGAGGTGGTATCTCATTGTGGTTTTGATTTGGATTTCCCTGATGCCGAGGGATGTTGAACGTTTTTTCGTGTGTCTGTTGGCCATCCGTATGTTTTCTTTGGAGAAAGGTCTGTTCATGTCTTCTGCCCATTTCTTGATTGGATTATTTGTTCTTTGGGTGTTGAGTTTGATAAGTTCTTTATAGATTTTGGATACTAGCCCTTTATCTGATAAGACATTTGCAAATATCTTCTCCCATTCTGTCAGTTGTCTTTTGGTTTTGTCAACTGTTTGCTTTGCTGTGCAAAAAGCTTTTTATCTTGATGAAGTCCCAATAGTTCATTTTTGCCCTTGCGTCCCTTGTCTTTGGAGACATGTCTAGCAAGAAGTTGCTGCGGCTGAGGTCACAGAGGTTGCTGTCTGTGTTCTCCTCTAGGATTTTGATGGATTCCTGTCTCACATTTAGGTCTTTCAGCCATTTTGAGTCTATTTTTGTGTACAGTGTAAAGAAATGGTCCAGTTTCATTCTTCTGCATGTGGCTGTTCAGTTTTCCCAACACCATTTGTTAAAGAGACTCTTTTTTCCATTGGACATTCTTTCCTGCTTTGTCAAAGATGAGTTGACCGTAGAGTTGAGGGTCCATTTCTGGGTTCTCTATTCTGTTCCATTGATCTATGTGTCTGTTTTTGTGCCAGTACCATACTGTCTTGATGATTACAGCTTTGTAATAGAGCTTGAAGTCTGGCATTGTGATGCCACCGGGTTTGGTGTTCTTTTTCAACATTCCTTTGGCTATTTGGGGTTTTTTTGGTTCCACACAAATTTTAGGATTATTTGTTCCAGCTCTGTGAAAAAGGTTGATGGTATTTTGATAGGGATTGCATTGAATGTATAGATTGCTCTAGGTAGCATTGACATTTTAAAAATATTTATTCTTCCAATCCAGGAGCATGGAATGTTTTTCCATTTCTTTGTGTCTTCCTCAATTTCTTTCAGGAGTGTTCTCTAGTTTTCTGAGTACAGATCCTTTGTCTCTTTGGTTAGGTTTATTCCTAGGCATCTTATGGTTTTTGGTAAATTGTAAATGGAATCAATTCCTTAATTTCTCTTTCTTCTGTCTCATTGTTAGTGTATAGAAATGCAACTGATTTCTGTGCAGATTTTATATCCTGTCACTTTGCTGAATTCCTGTAAGAGTTCTAGCAATTTTGGGGAGGAGTCTTTTGGGTTTTCCACATAGAGTAGCATGTCATCTGCAAAGAGTGAGAGGTTGACTTCTTCTTTGTCAATTCGGATGCCTTTATTTCTTTTTGTCGTCTGATTGCTGAGGCTAAGACTTCTAGTACTATGTTGAACAGCAGTGGTGAGGCTGAACATCCATGCCGTGTTCCTGACCTTGGGGAAGAGCTCTCAGTTTTTCCCCATTGAAAATGGTATTCACTGTGGGCTTTTTGTATATGGCTTTTATGATACTGAGGTATATTCCCTGTATTCCTACATTGTGAGGAGTTTTAATCAAGAAAGGATGCTGTACTTTGTCAAATGCTTTTTCTGCGTCTATTGAGAGGATCATATGGTTCTTGTCCTTTCTTTTATTAATGTATTGTATCATACTGATTGATTTGCAGAATCCCAGCTTGTTTTGACCTAAGACCTATTGTTTTCCCCAACTTCTGTAACTATTATCAAAGATTCTTTTTATATATGTGAAATACTTATTAAGTAGGGCAGAAAAAAATATCACATAATGTCTGACATCATCTAGAACAGCATGATATAATACATGTGCAATCTTCAAAATATTCTGTGTACCAAGCAAGATATTGGTAGAAAGATAAAACTAAGGGAGAGGATAAGTAGGTGACACAGTCGTACCAGCAGCACTTTGATTTAAGGTTTAAAGACATAAAATTACTTCTTTACCAAAAACTTTTCTACCCTTAATTGAACCATGAACATCCTAGCTCTGTCACCTACCTCAGTTGTGAGAATTAAATGAGATGATACATGAGATTTTAAAACTCCATCAATAAAATTATAGTAATACCAATAATCGCCACATTATTACTTGCAGTAATATGTTTATTCCCGAGAAATCACCATAGATTGTAAGAAAGAAAAGAGGACAGGAATTTTGAACAGCAAATGTCATGACTCTTTCACCATCTTCAAATTTCGACCTCCACAGAATTGCCTCAGCCAGCTTTAGTTTCTTTAAAAACTTTAGTTTCTGCAACTGTGAAAAGGACACACTATACACTAGTCCCACAAACTCTATTTCATCCTGTCATCTTATACTTCTCGCACAGAACAGCTCCTATATACCCACATTCGGGCTCCTCACCGCCCCCTGGTGGATCTTCATCCCGTTGAGAAGGGAGTAGAATCCGTAGGTTTAAACTCGAGCTGCCATTCACCAATGAGAGGCAGCACCCTCACTGGCACCATGGCCTAGTTGCCACCGGACCCCAAGGAGCCACAGTTCCTGTTACCTAGAAAGTGCTACCACAGCCACAGTCTCCTCAGCTGTGAAGTGCTCATTTGGGTTCATAGTGAACACCCTCTTGTTTGTGTAACTCAGATACCTTCCATCCTTACACACAAAAATTATTACTGACACTCCCAAATTTCCAGCCCAAGTCTGGGCCTCATGGCAGTCTCACCCTTTCAGAAGTTGCTTGTATGTGTGGTTGTATGTTCTGTGTGCTTGCCCTGTCACAACTCTGGTGTTGCCATCTTGGTTCGTCCCTCCCCGCTCTGCTCAACTCCTACCTCACTAGATACCAAACTCTGATCTCTAATGATGGGGGGGTGGGGGGAGGAATCCATTCCTCACCCAGGAATCCATATGCAAGAATATCTGGAAGGATTTCTTATCTCAGGGCTTTATGAAGACAAAAGATGATTTGTTGAGAGCTACTAAACCCAAACTCCGGAATGAAATCTACATGTATGCATTAACTTTTGAATGAATATATATATATTTTTTTAATTTATGTATTTATAAATACTATAGATGGGTATGAATAATATAATTTTATGTGAATATTTCTATTAAAAGTCTGTATTTATAACCAGCCTATTCCAGTAAAGGATTTAAGCTACTTTATAGGAATGTAAATAATCCAGCAAATGTTTTAAGGTAAAATAATAATGATGACTAATAATAATAACAGCAGTAACATAACAGAGGAGAGAGAGAGAGGACACACAAGCCAGAGGGGACAGAACCACATGCATTGCTATCCTTCTATCATCTCCGTCCTTCATCCCCAAGGACCTGGGATGACCCTCTCCTCTTTTTTCGGTGTGGCTAAGGAAAGATTCCCTACTTGGATCTGGTCAGGTTCTTCTTCTGCTTGTGTTGTCTCATTTTTTACTTATTCTCTTCAGTTTTTTCTCCTTGATCTTGCACAAGAAGATCTTTGTCTAAATGTAGCCTTCCCATTCATATATATGTATATATATGTTCATATTCATATATACGTAGGAATTATATATATAATATATATTAAATGTATATTATATATATGTAATCTTTTTGCAGTGTGTTTTTTCAGCTGGCAACAAGAATGAAGGGAAGTAATCCATTCCACAGCCCCCAGTGACAATAACCACCCTAGAAGCCTTTCCCTCCCCAGAAAGCGAGCACGCATATTTCATGGCCTGGAGAGGTAATGTGAATACATTTCTTCCGGCATGTTCAGGAGACTCTTGAGAGACAACACAACATTCTCTTGTCTTTTAAGAATCCTTTCTCCCAGACATTTTTATTTTTTAAGATTTTATTTATTTGAGAGAGAGAGAGCACATGAGCAGGGGAAGGGGCAAAGGGAGAGGAAGAGGTAGACTCCCCACTGAGTGGGAGCCCAAATGCGGGGCTCAATTCCAAGACCCTGAGATCATGACCTGAGCCGAAGGGAGACACTTAACTGACTGAGCCACCCAAGCATCCCCTCCACAGCACCCCAGGCATTTTTAATAACAATACCACCTTGGTGCATTCTCTGAAAGTAAATATTTTCCCTATTCTCTGGGAAGGCTACTTCTTTTTTTTTTTTTTTAATTTTATTATGTTATGTTAGTCACCATACAATACATCATTGGTTTTTGATGTGGTGATCCACGATCCATTGTTTTCCTATAACACCCAGTGCTCCATGCAGTACGTGCCCTCCTTAATACCCATCACCGGGCTAACCAATCCCCCCTCCCCCCTCCCCTCTAAAACCCTGTTTGTTTCTCAGAGTCCATAGCCTCTCATGGTTCATCTCTCCCTCCAATTCCCGCCCCCCCATTTTTCCCTTCCTTCTTCTAATGTCCTCCATGCTATTCCTTGTTCCACAAATAAGTGAAACCATATGATAATTGACTTTCTCTGCTTGACTTATTTCATTTAGCATAATCTCCTCCAGTCTCATCCATCTTGATGTAAAAGTTGGATATTCATCCTTTCTGATGGCTGAGTAATATTCCATTGTATATATGGACCACATCTTCTTTATCCATTCATCTGTTGAAGGGCATCTTGGCTCTTTCCACAGTTTGGCTATTGTGGACATTGCTGCTATGAACATTGGGGTGCATATGGCCCTTCTTTTCACTACATCTGTGTCTTTGGGGTAAATACCCAGGAGTGCAATTGCTGGGTCATAGAGTAGCTCTATTTTTAAATTGTTGAGGAACCTCCACACTATTTTCCAAAGTGGCTGTACCAACTTACATTCCCACCGACAGTGTAAGAGGGTTCTCCTTTCTCCACAACCTCTCCAACATCTGTTGTTTCTTTCCCTGTCCATTTTTGCCATTCTAACTGCTGTAAGGTGGTATCTTAATGTGGTTTTGATTTGGATTTCCCTGATGGCTAATGATGATGAACATTTTTTCATGTGTCTGTTAGCCGTTTATTTGTCTTCTTCAGAGAAGTGTCTTTTCATATCTTCCACCCACTTTTTGACTTGATTATTTGTTTTTTGGGTGTTGAGTTTGAGAAGTTCTTTATAGGTCATGGATACCAGTCCTTTATCTGTAGTGTCATTTGCAAATATCTTCTCCCATTTTGTGGGTTGCCTCTTTATTTTGTTGACCGTTTCCTTTGCTGTGCAGAAGCTTTTTATCTTGATGAAGTCCCAAAAGTTCATTTTTGCTTTTGTTTCACTAGCTTTTGGAGATGTATCTTGAAAGAAGTTGCTGTGGGCGATGTCAAAGAGGTTACTGCCTATGTTCTCCTCTAGGATTTGGATGGATTCCTGTCTCACATTGAGGTCTTTCATCCACTTTGAGTTTATCTTTGTGAATGGTGTTAGAGAATGGTCGAGTTTCATTCTTCTGCATGTGGCTGTCCAATTTTCCCAGCACCATTTATTGAAGGGACTATCTTTTTTCCATTGCATGTTCTTTCCTGCTTTGTCAAAGATTATTTGACCACAGAGTGGAGGGTCCATATCTGGGTTCTCCATTCTGTTCCATTGGTCTATATGTCTGTTTTTGTGCCAGTACCATGCTGTCTTGGTGATCACAGCTTTGTAATATAGCTTGAAATCGGGCAGTGTGATGCCCCCAGCTTTGTTTTTCTTTTTCAACATTTCCTTGGCAATTCGGGGTCTTTTCTGATTCCATACAAATTTTAGGATTGTTTGCTCCAGCACTTTGAAAAATGTCATTGGGATTTTGATTGGGATAGCATTGAAGGTATAGATTGCTCTGGGTAGCATAGACATTTTAACAATGTTTATCCTTCCAATCCATGAGCATGGAATATTTTTCCATCTTTTTGTGTCTTCTTCAAT